>NC_069720.1:3168034-3413034 GCF_027358585.1 Pangasianodon hypophthalmus
CTAAAGGTGCAAACACAGATATCTCACTGATGGTGGCACCAGTGGGACAAAAGAAGTGTCCAGTTTGGTACCTTTATTACTGAGAGCATAGAAATAAAACTGAATTGATCTTTTTTTTTTTTTTTTTTTAAAGGCAGGTCAGTTGGTTACTCTGACTCACGCACAGCAATGCAGTGTAGTGAATTAAAAGTCTAGACATGATTTGCAGTTTATTTGCGCAAGGACAGAAATTTACTTCTGCACCTTAGCCAGGAGATCCTACAGCACAAACAGGGCGTTTACCAAACCAGAGAGACCGAGAGATTAAATAAAAGTTTTAAAAAAAATCAATAAAGCGGATTGCAACAGAACAAACTCGAAATCGCATCCAAACTGTTGCAAGTTGCTGCATTTTTCTCTCGCGCTGGTGGTGAATTCGGGCTCCACATCCATCCACTTTTTAAAGAAAATGGTTTGTTTTACCTTGGGAAAGCCAGGAGGTCGTGCAGAAAGTCCGTGAAATAGATCTGTTCGTCCTTCTTAGGATCTGGTGCCCTACAGTTCTGGACAGAGAAGGCAAAACTACTGAAAAGTTGCAGGAAAAGCGCGTGAGCGTCGCGCGCATCGCCATCTTTCCCCCTGATCCGCAATGATGCACTACACCGTGCGCGCTCCCGACGATGCGCGCTCTCGGTGGTCACAGGGGACACAGGGACACTGAGTTGGTCTCAAGTTCAAGTTCACAATGGATAATAAATCCAAAATACATGCTTATATAGAGAGGTCTGTTTCATACTGAATAAATGACTTAAAAATTCTTATACAGAAACATCTTCTCTTTTCAACCCCATATTGATTTACTGCATTATGTAACAGCACTGTAGTCAAGATATTAATTTAATCTATATTTAAGATTTACACCCCATATAGATGAAATAGCCTACTTTTGTACAATTCCATAATGAATCGACTTGTTGCAACCTGTTCAGGGTTCATTCCGGGAATTGGGAATCGAGTCATCGAGTCATCGAGAGTCGACTCCAAAGCTAGTTATTTAAATAGAGTTATTATATAACACTTTAGAAATAGAGTTATTATATAACACTGTAGAAATAGAGTGATTTCCACACAGTGATATTAATCTGGCTCGAGTTCAAGCACGTTTAACATAGAAATTTCGACGCTGTGCAGTGAATCATGTCATTCGGCTCAGCTCCGGAAAAAGAGTCGACTCTTTCAACTCATAGTTATTGGCCTTGGTGATGGGAGAAAACTCTGAATCAAATGAACCACACACACACACACACACACACACACACACACACACACACACACACACACACACACACACACACACACACACACACACACACACACACACACACACACACACACACTGGCGCCACCTGCTGGTGAAAACGTTGTAAAAGCAACGAGAACTCAGTCCAAACATAATGACACCTTTTACAAATCAATTGCAAATGTTTTCCTAAAAGTGTAATGTTTCAAATATAATTTACAAATAAATAAATAAATAGTAGTGCTTGTATTGTGTGTTTTTAGTTACAGCTTTGGCTAATCAGGCCATTTAGACAAAATTAACTATCACTCTCCCTTTTTAATTACACACACACATGGGTTTGTCATTAAAGCTGTCTATAAAAACTAGCAGTTACAGTGAAAGTGTTATCAGTCAGAAGAAGGAGAATGTTGGAATAGTGGTTTAATCTTTTCACTTAGTTCTATTTTTTTGTCCTGATATGATTTGTGTCTCAACAGGATCTTAATTTTGCATTAAACCGTATAGGCCTGTGTGTGAAAGGGAAATGATGTGGCTGTGTGACTAAAGAATAAAGCAAGACAGAAATTCATGTCAGGAATTTTTATTTAAGAAAAGAAATTGTTCCAGTGTTTTAGGATTTAATCGATTTCTCTTTTTGCACAGAACTTCTCCTGCTTTGGAATAAAATTCTTTCACATGGCCCAGATGTTGCTGGTACACCTCACAAGGTTGTTTTGGAGGTTTTCAAAATGGTCCTATACAATAGACCGTGGTCTTTTTACGCCTCCACTCATCCTAAAGTTGAAATGTTCATCAAAATGCATGTCCAAAGTGTCCAAATTCTCTCTCGCCTATGTAATAACCCACAACATCTGGCTATATCTTCTTTACTTTTCTAATGAAATTTGGTGGAATTTCACGTCAGATGATTAACAAGGCATCCTGAGGCGAGCACTGACCATGGATCAGTACAAACACTGTTGAATCATTTCAGTTTTATAAACCTACATAATAAAACTGATCTGAGAACAGTTAAAATTATAGATTAAACACTGGATTATTGGTTCACCTTGAGATCAACTTCAGAAATGTTTCGAAACAGTATGATGTAACGAAGCCTCGTTTAGTGAAATCACATGACTCGGCCATTTTGACACACCTTCCAAATTACTGCAAAAGTTTCAAAGCTTCATGAAGCAGTGTTTTTAAAGCACACATCACTAGTTGGTCTTACATATCTATCCTTACACATATGAAATACAGTATGTTTACATTGATAAAAACAGAAAATATTCCAGCATTAATATATTACTAATGTTATGGGAATGTTGTCTGAACTATTCTTTGTTAGTGCAAGGTTCCTGAGAGGTTTAAATGATTGAAAGGTTTCCAGAATGTTAAGAGAACGTTCTTCGAAACATCAAGAGTTACAGAAAGGTTGTATAAAAGTTATCGGAAAGTTAGAGGAACATTCTCTGAACCTCAGTGCACAAGGAAATGTTCATGTTATATACTGTTTCTACAAGAAACAAACAGGAACTAAAAAAAGAGTTGTTCTCAGAACATTCCCAGAACATTTTGGAAACCAATAATTGTTAGATGAGAATAATATTGTGCTTGAATAAATAAATCAAGTAGAAAATAGACTTGAATTATTTATAATGCATACATTTATTGTTATATTAATAAATATTTTACGTTATGTTTAACTGTCGTTAATTTTTAAACATATCATGACCGAGATTCACCTCTTTCTTTCTCTCAGCAGATCAGCAGATGAATCATTTATTTAATCATTCACTCAGAGCTGAAGATTTTATAAGTTTTATAAATACAGACATGTACACATATAATAATACAAGACAAAATTGCAACAGTTAACTATTTCTTACATTGCTTAAGCTGTTCCCTCTGAAGGAACTCTTAATGGTTCTATGTAGAACCCTACAAGTGTGCTTACCAATCAAAAAAGGGTTCTCTAAAGAAGCTAAAAATCCTCCCCCCACCCCAAGAGTGTATTTTCAGCAATGCTACTAAAATTAATGCACTTATCAATCGATGTAGACTCTTCTATTACCTGATTTCTGAAGTGCATGGAATTTTTGATTATCTTGTGCATGTAAACACATTTAGTATCTCTGCTGCTTGTTATCAGATTGGCTCTTTCTATCGGAAAGTCCTCCTTTATTGATTATGTCAGTGTCCAAAACAGTTTGACGAAGGGGGATATGACAACATGGATGTGAATTACTGGTGTTGCTCTTTAACCTAAACTGACCGCTGTTGAAACACATTTCATTTTATTAGGAAATGCCTTCCAACTGACTTTTCCAGCCATTAAATAGTCCATCTGCCCCCTGTGTGCCTTTTCAATCTGATATAAAGCAATACCAATACTACTGTCCTGATCACTTTTCAAAGCATTGCCCTCATGCGTATTTGTAAAAGGAGAAATTTGCACTTTGTAGTGAGACTTGTATAGTGTACTGTGTATTGTATAGTGAGACTTGTATAGTGTATTGTATAGTGAGACTTTGCACACATGGATATCAAGAATTATATTGGTGTGTATGACCTGTACCAGATGACGAAGATGGTGTAAGAATAGTAGCTCTCATCCTGCACACCATTATTACACCCTACAACATTACCTGGCAAAGTCACACTGATGGGAAAAATAAGCACAGTATCGATGATATTGATACTTCACCAGCCCCTGTATTTAAGGCTCACTGATGTTACCCATTTTTTATAAAACTAGACTTGAGCTTTTGTCCAAAAGTGCACCAAAAATGCATGTCATTACTCCTCAGCCATGATGCTTAAATAACTTCAGACGGTTTCATCACGCACATGAAGGTTTATTCCTATGACCAATTTTGTGATCATTAAAAATACAGAGGACAGGTGGTATTAAAACCATTATTACAGAAAAATATGGCTGAATTTGAATCTTCATCTTCTTGATTGCTCGAGGGTAAGAACCTGATGTGAACTGACAATGGACAAAGCAGCAGTAAAAAAAAAACAAAACAAAAAAAAAAACAAAACTGGGGTTCACTGTTTCTGCCTAAATGAATAAAAAAGACAGTGATATACTTCCCTTTTACGTCAACGTGAAATCCTTCAGAACATAAACATCAATCGTTAACAGTAACCTGCACAGTCAGACAGAAACATGAACCCTGGTGCTGATGAATCATCTCTCGCTCTCATCACCGTGGCACTGATTTCTGATCAGGCGACATCACAGGTCACAGTGTTAAACAGAAGTGCCCTCTGCTGGAGGGGCGGGTTTCTGGTCATCAGGCTTCATGGCGGGGAAGAGAAGGACCTCCTGCAACACAAAAACCAACCAGCATGTTCATTTCAAACAGAAATCAAGCAAAAGTTCAAAATTTCAGCACGAGTATTTCACAGAGAAGTCAAATAAAGCATAGCTGACGCATGTCCGAGTTTTACATAAGGAATAAAACACGCTGGGATGTGGTGTTGTAGGAAAATAATCAGCGATGGGGTAGTGTGTCAACCATCACCAAAGGTGATTATTTTCCAATAACACAATGTCCCGAAGTGTTTTGTTCCTCTGATTGAACATTAATCACAACCTATTAAATTATAATTTAATTAAAGAATAAAAAAAAAAAAAAATCATACTTTTTATCTGCTTATAGTTACATTTAATGTAATCGAATGCCCACACAAAATGTTGTAGTGGCTATAAACAGTAGCTCCTTTAACAGCCTCTCTTTTTTTAAATTACAATTTAAAAAAAAAAAAAAAAAAAAAAAAAAAAAATGCAGCTTGTCATGTTACTGAGATGCAAGTCCCTTTGAATGAGTTGTTACTACAGAAACGACAACCTATTAGAACAAATGCATTAATATAAACCTGTGATTTGCAGCTGCACTACTGTCAGAGCTGCTGTTATAGATAATCACCATCAGAAGCCAGAATTCAGCAGCACCATGGTATAAATGTAATTTAAAAAAAAAAAAAAAAAATTGGTGAATTGATTTTTAATGATGTTCCTTGGGTTGCATTTTTTCCCCCTTATAATATCGGAACAACAAATTATGAATGAATAAACGAAAAAAAAAAAAAAAATAGATGTTCAGAATAGCCTGAAAAAGTCAAAAATCAATGACTGTAAATCTAAACTCAAGACAAATCCATAAAATGTAAGATAAATTAACATAAATGCAGATAAATAAAGCCTTAAGAACATTCAGATTCAGTAAATGCAGAAATTTGGGATAAAAAGGTTAAATTCCCTTGAACACAAAACTGATCTGAATTGTGGTGTTTTTGTCTGTAAAAACAGATTGTTCATTTATTTACCTTGATGTTGTTGGAGTCAGTGAGGAACATGGCGAGGCGGTCGATGCCCATGCCCCAGCCTGCAGTAGGTGGAAGACCATATTCTAACGCTGTGCAGAATGTCTCATCTATAAACATGGCCTCATCATCACCTTCTGCCTTCGCCTGTTCAAATCGACGACAGTAAAGTCACATACATCCATATCTACATACACAACCACCAAACCACACACACATGGTATCAAATGCCTCAAATATTCTCACCTTAGCCTGCTGCTCAAAGAGCTCACGCTGCCTGATCGGGTCGTTCAACTCAGTGTAGGCGTTACAGATTTCTTTCTTCATGACAAAGAGCTCAAAACGCTCAGTCAGCCCTTTCTGGGATCTGTGCCTGTAGGAACATGAGGAGACAGCGTATGTAAGTTTAAAAATTACACAGATAATCTTAGAAAGGAATTCTTGACTCCAGTGCACTCCTCAGTTTCCTCACTCCCTTCACACATGCTCATTTATGCTTGTAAACATGATCAGATTAGGGGTGTGGCGATACACTCCGGTCACGATTTGATTCTATTCACGATATTGTGTTCACGATTTGATTTAATTCGATTCTCAGAAAATTTGAACACAATATGAATGAAGAAAAATTATGACTGAAAAGACTCCTGTTTTATATCTGAATCAAAAACAATACAAAACAATGTGCAAATAAAATAAATAAATTTATAAGTCATCCTAGAAATTTTAACTGAATAAACAGTGTCTGACCTGAGGACTTTGAAAATGATAGACTGAAACATAACGAACTATGTAGCAGAAACAGAGCTCCAAAGTCGGCTAAAATGCCCACTTTCCCTGGCCCCTTTCTCGGGCACCGTAGATCACAGAGGCATGGGGACGGTGGTGTTTGAAAGTAATGGAGAGCTCTTTTTAGCCTTTATAACGTGGTTATGCAACCATACAACATATAATACATGTTGGTCATTGCAATCCAGAGCTACCGGTCACTTCATGTGTCTCGGAGGCTCTCCACAAAAGAATGCACTGACCTGACCAGTGTGCTCTCTATACGTTTTAACTCTACGGGTCGTCCAGATTGGGACCTCGGGTGTTCAAACAGTGCAACTGCATTACATGAATAATTAATAGAATGGTGATATGGCATTTCCAAGATGCACACTGTCACATTTTCACAATACGTAACGATGTATAGTTACACCCCTAGATCATATTCTCCTCCATATTCCTCCACACTGCTGTTAATGACTAAATCTTTGCCCAGATCATCTGCCTAATGACTAATGTCTGATCACTTGTTTAAAGTCTATTTAATATATGAAGGTGTCATTTTTATGCATAAGCACTGTTGGGTCTTGTCGAAATTAATGGAAAGAGGTGTGATTTGTCAAATACCAAAAATGCACAGGTTCCCCAGGACTGGAACTGAGAACAGAGAGGTGCATAAGGGCAAAATTTTGTCCCAGCTCCCAACCTCAACCCATTTACATGCCTGCCATCTACCCACAGTCCTCATTCCTGTCACTGGCCCCTCCCAATAAACAGTCTTACACAAAGAAAACCTTCACAGTAGGACATTATGTTGATGAACTCATTAAAGTGGATTCCAAACACTGTTCTCTGCACTGCAAAAGTTTTTTCTGATGAATGAGCGATCACATTTGCCCACAACCTCTCCATCATTGAAGCCAGTGAGTTATTTGAAAGGAGAGAAGTATATAAAATTTTAATTGACTGATCTGCATGTGTGTTCACAGAGCTAATGCTTTGTTTTTTAATCATTCCTTTTTCATTACTTATACGCTAATGTCAATACACATTACCACACCAGTCCTGATTACTGCTGCCATCTTGTTCCATTTTGTCCCATTACCCTTGCACACTACCTCCATATCAATGTTCCTACACCACTCTAGCTGATAACCCGAGGTCTTAACAGTGGAACTGTAGAAGTGCTCACCATTTTGCTAGTGGACTCATGAGCTGAGGGTGGTCACAAATAAACGTAGGGCTGATGCATTTCACCTCGAGGAAATCTCCCACCAACTGCAATACAGGAATTAAGGAAAAAGAAAAAAGATGAACACTACACAAATAAAAAGTGATTATTCAGATTGAACCAATTGCTATTATTTTCCTAACTGGTGCATTTTTCAGACCTAGCAAGAATCAGTATATCTTAGGGGATGGACAAATCATAAATCCATTAGCTATCCAGTGGGGTAAGTGAAATCTCTAACATGCTGATAAAACTAATGTAATTTAACCCTAAAATATGATGTGGTAATTATTTAATTAAATACGTTAATGCCGGCTAATCGTCTTCTTTCCACATGTGGTGCTACTTCATTAAAAATGTTTGTTATTTCTACAACCAGTAAAAGTAGTTCTTCCTGATGATCAGAATACCTCCTTGGTTGATGTGTGTAGTGCAGCAGGTGGCGAATAGCGAGCAATAGTATGTTTTGCTCCACTATGTAACATGAAGTGACTGGAAAATGTTACGTTTAAACAAACACCTCAATTAAAAAATTGCTTTGTTAAAAAGTCATTCCAGTGGCTTGTTATTCTTTCTCTGGTCAGTAGATGAGAGAAAAGACGCTAGTAACTGCTTTCTAAAAAGCTTACTATCTATTAATTACACCTACAAAGCCTACTTTTCTGCATAAAATACAAATAGCCTGTGCTTGTCCCTCCATGCATCTGACTGTAAGAGACATTAACACTCTGATTAATACTGTGTTACACAGCAATGTTAAGTCCTGGTTAATTAAATAAATAACCTTATCCAGGAGGCGAGCTGTTGTTCTTGGAGGCGGACATTCCACTCCCTTCTGAACACACAAATCATCAAAGAATTTGCGGGTTTCTGCACAAAAAGAGAACCAAAATGATGCAAATAACAGCAGTATGGCATCTCGTTTTTCTTTTAACTCAAAACTGCTGCCAAACTAACATTTTTGAATCAACCAGATGTTGAGTCATATCATTTAAAATGAGCTGTTTCACCAGACATGAACACTTTATACACATTGCCATGCTCCATTATATCATGTACCATCAGAATCATAAGCGTCAGTGGCTGGGAATTTCACTCCCATCTCCTTTTCCAGATCATGGGTCATGCTGATTCTCTTAAAAGGAGGAGTAAAGTCGATTTCATAGGCTTGTCCTTCTGGTCCATCAGGGTGATAGGTGACCTTATAACCTCCTGTGATGTGCTTCACCATTCCTGTAAAAGATAGAGGTCATAAGAGTAAAGCAGATTCACACTCTGTTGTATCTCCAGCAAGTAATCAGAAAATCGGGACTGTTTGCACAGATGTGGCATGTAAACATCTTATTACACTGTAATAAAGTCTGTAAAGTCTGATTTATACTTCTGCGTCTGTCAATCTGTGTCTTACTGCAGATAACGGCAATGTGTACACTAGACGGCAAAGGAACATGAACCAAATCAGACTAAATGACAAAAACAAAAAAAAGTTTGGTGTTTCACTGTAGCAAAGAAAATGAGTGAAGCAAAGTACTGGCTGTGATGATGATGAAAAGTTAGAAAAAAGTTCTCCTCTCCCTCCATGATGTCAAGCAAACGCACACCCTCAAACAGTTTAATAATTTTATAAAATGGCGGCAAATATATTGACAAAATCCCGTGTTCAATAAATAATTTAATTTCATATTATTAATAATATTTGCAAGTGTTCGTATTTGAACACTTTTTTTTGTTTAAACGTTGTCTTAATCATGAAATGGAAAAAACAAAAAAAACAAACAAAAAAAAAAAAAAACAGCTGACTCTAGATTAGCAGGAGGAATCTTCAAGTACTCTCTGAGTAAAACACAAACCTGAGAGAAGCTTCTCAGTGATCTCCATCACATCATTGTAGTCAGCGTAGGCCATATAAAACTCACACGTAGTGAACTCTGGGTTGTGAGTGAGGTCAATGCCTTCGTTTCTAAACTGACGACCGATTTCATAGATACGGTCGATACCTCCAACCACCAGCATCTATAAGGAGAAACATCAACCATGAGCATCGTTCTGGCAGCTCATTCTGTACGTTTCCTTCAGATCTTAGTTTAGTGCTGTACCTTGTGGTAAAGCTCGGGCGCGATCCTCATGTACAGGTTCATATCCAGCTCATTGTGGTAGGTGACAAAAGGTCGAGCCACTGCGCCTCCAGGAATCAGGTTCATCATCGGAGTCTCGACCTAAAACACAGTGACGTTAATGAGCGATCAGAGAATTCAGTGCATTATAACACAATAAAGGTTTAAATCCAGTCCAAAAAATTAATATCAGGAAAAAGGGACCACAACCGAATTGAAAAAAATTTGGAAAAAGAATTGGAGCTCCGGTAATGCAGAAATGCTTTTACTGCTCTATTGTCAGGAGATCTCAAGTTCGAATCCCAATGATTCCACAGCCATCTCTCTCTCTCCTGCCAATCACAGCAACACTAGCCAATCACAGGCATCGGTGAACTTGTGTATTCAAAAGAGGGCAGATAGTGCTTTCTTCCAAGTGTGTTACACTGTTCTGTGATGCAGCATGAGCAGCAGTTTGAAAGGGTGGAGCTTCGTGTCTCAGAGGAAGCATGTGTTTGCTCCACCCTTCCAGGTTGGTAGCTGGTGATAGGGCAGATTTAGCTAATAGAAGGAAACTCACAAAATTGGGGAGAAAATGAGGGAGGGGGATCCAAAAAATAAATAAATAATAAAATAAATAAATAAAAATTCTGTAACACTGTAACTATGTCGTTCTAAAATAAACTTTACATTTTTATTTGTATCTTTCAGATAAATGCTAATAGATTATCACATTTAAAAGGAATTGCTGATATTTGATTTGTCTACTGAAGTGTTTTTTTTTTTTTTTTGTTCCAGCCCATTTGACACTGGATAAAGTGTAACGTATGGCCCTTTACCTAAAATGATTTCTACACCCCTGAAGTAGATTGTAATCTCACCTCAAGGAAACCAAGCTGGTCCAAGAAGCTGCGCAGGTAAGTGATGATCTTGGCGCGGGTCACAAACTTTTGCCTCACAAAGTCGTTCAAGATCAAATCCAAATACCGCTGACGAAACCGAGTTTCCTAAGATTCGCAAGGACACAAAATTGTACTTTCACCCTTTATAATTTCAATTAACACCCAGGATAACAAAGTGGTTTGTGTGCGTGTGTGTGTGTAAAAAGCTGACCTTGTCCTTCAGGCCGAAATGCAGGTGAGGAAGCATGTGCAGACACGGAGACAGCAGGGTCATCTCTATGGGGATGATGCTCAGCTCGCCTTTCTTTGTCTTCCCAGGATTACCACGAACGCCGATGATGTCACCTCGGCGCAATTTATTGTTGATGTGAACGAAGTCTTCCTCTGACTTGTAATTCCTGCGTGGAACCAAAGCACCGTGCAATTTATTAATTAATGTGCAACTGAGGAACACTGGGACATATGTGTGTGTGTGTGCGCGCACGAGTCTCTGACCTGGAGTTCGCCATAACCTGCAGCTTGACCCCCTCTCCTCTCAGGTCATAGAAGAGCAGTTTGGCCCCTGAGGCCCTCTTGGCATGGACACGACCTGATAAACAACTAGCGTTAAACACATTTGTAAAAAAATCCAGAGTTGAACTCTCAACAAAACCGTCAAGAATTTTACCTGACACGTTAAGGACGACGTCTGATAGCTGCTCCCCGGGCTGTAGGTGATTGTATTTCTCTATGTACTCAGTAAGCGACATGTCCACGTGAAACTTGTGGGGATAGGGGTCTTCAGCGGTTCCCTTCAGAGCCTGGATGGCCTGCGTGCGGATCTTGAAGTATTGCTATAACGACAAAACATGGATATCGGTCACACGAACAAGTGATGACAAGACGTTTCAGTTTGAAGTGATCCATAAAGCAGTGCATGTATCTGGGTTCTAACTACTAGTGTTATTTATTTATTGATTGATTAAATAAATAAATACCTAATGACATCACTTTATAGCAGCTATAAACAGTCGTTGTTACAAACTGCAATGCGTAAAAAACTCTGTCCTGAAGACTTTTCAGTGTCATCACAAAGCACTGACACTGGAGACTCCTTCCGTAAATATTAAACATCACCTTACAGAAAACTTCATCTCAACAATCATAAGGTTTAAATAACATATTTTTAAATTTGTTTACTAGACTTATAATATATGGAGTATATAATGCCTCCACATTATAAGTCCCTGTGCAGAAGTTGTTACTATAGAAACGATAATGTATTAGAACTAATATTAGCACGACTGTCAGAGCTGCTGTTTTGGAAAATGAATCATCACCTTCTGACCAACCAGATTTGAGAATTCAACAGCACTGTGCTATAAATGTGATGAAGAGGAGGCTTCGAGTTTAAGGTTTCCTGGATCACTGAAAGAAATTCCTTTTTAAATTTGTTACGGTCACTGAAACGGGGTTAAGATGCTCAAGTTAAACAAAATAAAATGTCATGTACATTCATTCGCTTCAACTTGTTTTACAGTCAAGCCCTTTCTGAACTGCTGATCCACAATAACAGATGACTCACGTTGGGGTCCAGTGTCTCCTCGTCCACTCCGTCCACATGCTGCTCCTGCTTATCACTCGCCTCCTTATTCTGCTGCGCTTGGTCCTTGAGCTTGGCCTCCTTCTCCGCAGCCTTCTTCTCCGCCTTCATGCGCCTCTTCAGCTCACTGAAACACAGACGAGTTTCTGTGACTCAAAGCCACAACAATGAGATCATGATGCAAAATGGTGCACAAAGAATCAATGGGGTGACAAGCAGGGGTGGGCGATATGACAATCACATCACGATACTTGATACATAACCGTATCATGATAGACAAGTTTGCAAACTACCTCCATCAAAATAAACTGAAAAACTAAAATGAAAATACTTTTATTTAATATCTATTTTAAAAAACTACCTCAAACTGAAAAGCAGGGGGAAAAATTTTACATTGAACAATTAAAAACAAAATTTGGTACAAAATTAAAAAAAAAAAAAAAAAAAACAACCCTCAATTCAGCTGCTTTCAATTAGAGCTTGCATTTATTATTATTTAAAAAAAAAAAAAAAAAAAAGTATACTGTGATATAATTTATCACAATATTGATACAACATCATCATATTGCCCAGCCCTAGTGACAAAAGGTTGGTTGTGTTTTTTTTTTTTTTCTTTCCCCCCCACACATTAGACATAAACACCACCAACCTTTTGTCACCTCTCCAGCGACATCCTTCAATAAGCGAAGGCACCGTTTGCCGAACGTGGGGCGCAAACTTCTGCACCCGTAACCCGACGGCCCGGCACACGGGCTGCCTGGCTGCTCTGACCAGCGTCAACATGATGCGCAGGTCCTGAACCAAGAAAACGCACATGTCAGACTCATTTCTGTATCTCCACCTCCCACGTCTACGAATCATCTAAAACGTTTCCACAATACAGTAATGTAGTTTATTTTCACACTGCACAGAATTAAACGAAAAAAAAAAAAACTTCAGCTGAGGCGTGTGTGAGAAATGTACTCGTAAAACTCGTTCTTTCTTAGCTGACAGGAGTGTAATCTTCTGTTGCAGCCGGCTCAACGTGTTGTGCCTTCTGAGATGCTTTTCAGCTCACCACAGTTGTACAGAGTGGTTAATTGAGTTACTGTCATCTTTCCATCACTTCGAACCAGTTTGGCCATTCTCCTCTGAATTATTTTTTATTTATTTATTTATTTTTATTTATTATTTTTTTTGCTGCGGGCAGTCATGGTCTAATGGATAGAGAGTCAGACTTGCAACCCGAAGGTGAACCTGAAGGTTGTGGGTTCGAGTCTCAGGTCCAGCAGGGATTGTAGGTGGGGGGAGTGAATGACCAGCGCTCTTCCATCCTCAATACCACGACTGAGGTGAGACCCTTGAGCAAGGCACCAAACCCCCAACTGCTCCCCGGGCGCTGCAGCAAAAAAGGCTGCCCACTGCTCCAGGTGTGTTTCACGGTGTGTGTGTGTGTGTGTGTGCGCGTGCGCACTTGGATGGGTTAGATGCAGAGCACAAATTCCGAGTATGGGTCACCATCCTTGGCCACAAGTCACTTCACTTCACTTTCTCATCAACAAGGCATTTCCGCTCACAGATCTCTCACCAACAGGATGTTTTTGTTTCTTGAGCCATTCTGTGTAAACACTAGGGAACTCTGCTGGGCGTGTACATCCCAGCAGATCAGCAGTTTCTGAAATACTCAAACTGGCACCGACAACCATGGCACAGTCGAAGTTACTAGAATCACAGTTTCCCCTGTTCTGATGTTTAACGTGAAGGTGTTGACCTGTATCTGCCTGATTTTATACACTGCTCTGCTGGAACATGATTGCCTGATTGCACGAACGCGCAGGTGTACAGGTGTTAAAGTTGCCAGTGAGAGCAGAACCCGTAATTTCACACTCTTTGGCATTATTGTTTAATAATATGGACTAATCGGTGTATGGTTTCTATCTATATCAAATAATAATAAATTACTAGATCAATCATCAGCAATATAACAGCTTTTCTAAGTTTACTAGCATACTAATCAAAGGCAGAGCAACACTCAGGAGTCTGGATACTGAAACCAGGAGCGAGTGGCACAGCTGTAATCTGTTCCTGGCTGTTACTAAATACAGCTGAGCTCTTGGTCTGTTGGGATTTCTGTGTGGAAAGCAGTAAAATACTCACTAGGCAGTTCTTCATTTCTAACCAGGGAACCTTCGGAATTGAGTCTTAGGCTCACACAAATTTCAAATTAGGATCATATTCACATCATGTCATGTACCATGTTAGGAGTGTCTTGCTGCTCACACACACCCTGAACAGAGGCAGAGCTGCAAGTATGATAAAAATCGAGAGAATGCGAAGGCTTCACACTTTTCCAGTACACACTTCAGGGATGTTTCGATGAAGCTGATCAAGGTGATACTGATCTGAAACTATATATTTTATGCTGTGTTGTTGATGGACAAAGCATAAGTCTTGCATATGAACAGAGGACATGGATTATCTTACAGCACACCACCGTCACTCAGGAGAAAAAAATACACCTCTAACTAGTTAGGCATCAGATGATTATCCACTTTGGGACATTATGTAGATCAGTCCCAATTGAACAGCTTTAATCCAAAAGATCCGTAAATGAAAAACAAGCTGCCTATAAATAACAGCAACTTGGTGATGGAAAGTTCAGGAATTAAAAAAAAAAGCTCTATGGTTCAAATAAACCACCAGAATATTATTTTTTTTAGTCTAATAGTTTAAAATTGGGAATAAATAAACATTTTATAACTTCTTGAGCCCTCCCACTGATTCCCAGCCATTTTCACGAAGCTCCGCCCCCAGGATCTACATAGGACCGCAGAGTCACATGTCTATAAAATGACTGACAAGAGCCCCATCCAAACACAAACAAGCATTCCGGGCCGGAAGTCAGATTTCCAAGCGAGTTTTGTCAGCCATTTAATGCACTTCTGCTGAAGCCACGACTTAAGGCATTATTTTTCATCACGCTTTACATATTTTCCAGGTTATTCGTTCAAGAAAGACATTTTAAAAAATCGACTATTGCACCTTTAATTAGGAGAAGGTGCTGTGAAGGACCGAGATCAAGGACAGCTCATAGACATGCATGTTTTTCCCAACACACGTGCTCTGGTTATCAGAAGATAACAGAAGACAAATTTTCAAATCATGGCACTAACCTGAACGACTTTTTCTTACAAGTTAGACACTTGTAATTACGATCATAACGAGACCACGTGACAGCAGAACACGATTAAACACCGGAAGCAGATAAGATTCAGATAAGCACACTTGCTAGCTAATGGCACGTATGTGCTTAGCTACATAGCTAGCTAGGTAGTTTAAACTGCTCCTGTTTAATTCGCATTCTTTACACTCAACTCCTTAAGATGTTTAGCTAAGCTGCTAGTTAGCTGTGCTAAGCTAAAATGCAATATAGCATCATTCATTACAGCAGATGTTTCCGATTAAAAACCGAAAGTTTTTTTTTTATCTTCCAGCAAAACGCTGCACGTCTACCAAAATTCCCCATTTCACCCCTCTTCAATCCATACTGTAATTCTTTCCATTCATGTCACAGTAAATAAGAGACCATTCGCATACTTTTTACTGAGTTTCTCTCCATCCGCCACCACGTCCGCCATCTTGTCCCAGTCTCCGCGCTGCTACCAAACACCTCACGCGCGAGGTTTCTTTCTTTCTCTTCCTAACGGGCTTTCGATAAGCCCCGCCTCCTGTGATATGATTGGATAGAATTTTAGCCGTCCAATCAGAAAATTCGCTTGCGCATATATTTGGCCAATCCACGCGCGAAGAAGTTGCCGGCACCGCTATAAAAAGTGAAGCTAGCCCTCAGCGACGACAAACCTGTCAGCTAATCCACAGAGCTGTCAGAGTAAAAGTATCACCCCTCATTTCAGTGACGTGGCCACGGGGTGGCATCAAGGGGCAGATAACACCCTTAAAAAAAGCCTTGCCACCCCAATTCTGACCTCAGTCTGTTAAAAGGTTTTTTTCTGGATATCTCAGTGCTGTTTGGAAAGCTAATTCATTTCTGAGTTTGATCTTCACCCAATTCTTCTCTGTGGATGTGTAAGACATGGCCCAGACTGTACCATTCTTTAAAAATAAATAAAATAATAATAAATTTGACCAACAGCTTAACCAATTCTTGAGTGCTCTTGATCATTTTGTTGTTGTTGTTGTTATCCATTGTCCATTAACTTTAGGCTTTTACACTACAGTGGTGTTGAATTCTCAATTCTGATTGGTCAGAAGGTGCTGGTTAATTTTCTATAACAGCAACTCTGACACTAGTGCAGCTATGAGTCTCAAATATGTTATCATTTCTATAGCAGACTATAGTCAACACTTATTTAAAGGTCCATTAGGTAAGATTAGCTCTCTAATGATTAAGTATGTAGGTTCAACATTTGAATTTATTTATGAACTCCTTCAGCCCTTCCCCTGATTCCCAGCCATTTTCACCAAACTCCACCCCCAGGAGCTACAGTGGACCGTAGAGCGTTCATAAAATGACGGACACGAGACGCGTCCAAACACAAACAAGCATTCTGGACCAGAAGTCAGTTTTCCAAACAGCTTTTCTCAGCCACTTGATACACTTCTGCTCAGGCCATGACTTAATGCATTATTTTTTTAAATCATGATTTATATATTTTCCAGGTTACTTATACAAGAAAGAGAAAAAAAAATCAACTATTGCTCCTTTAACATTTACGAAAGTAAATCTCAGTAACTTCAAACACACACACACACACACACACACACACACACACACAAAAAGAGAACTGACTTGTTACATGGACACAACATTAATGCAACTATAAATAAACAGTTAAAAAGTATAACTTGTTTGTTAATAAGTCAAAATGATTAGCTTTGGCAAATTGCTGTGGTATAAGAGGAATAAAACACTCCAAGACAATGTTACAGGAAAATATCCATCCATCCATCCACACAGACACTATAGGAAACAATCAATTTTATCAATAATATTTATTGATAACACCAAGCATACAGAAAAAAATACAAGAAGACAAATGCATAAATGATGAACAAAATATTTATGTAGACTGCATTTTTTTTTTTAACAAAGCAAATAAAATATGTATGTTACCAGATTTACCTCAACACGCGCTGGGCTGGCTCTCAGGACACATCACATGTAGGTTACTTCTAATAAACCATTTCATATCATACAGGTCGCAGTGACGCTGTGGGAACTGGGCTTTTGAGAACTTAGTGTTATTTCTGAGCTTTTCTTCCCCTCAAGTAGGAACATACTACCAACAATATCACAATAGCTATCAGAAAGTAAAGAACAAATTCAAAACAAAACAAAACAAAAAAACATTTACAATGCTATAGGTTCCCAACTGTTAAAAAGAAAGCTGAATACATAAGGAAGAAATAATTAAAAAAAACAAACAAAAAAAAAACATTGTGAGTACTGAGTTTAACTGCATAGCTGCTTGAAGTTAAAGGTGGACTGAAGATATTCTGAGTAAAGATAAAGATATTCAGTACATATTCATCTGTACAGAATAATTATATATATATATATATATATATATATATATATATATATATATATATATATATATATATATAAAATGTATGCATATATATCTATATGTATATATCTATCTATTATGTAGACAAATAAAAAAAAAAAATCACAAAGGAAAAGATGTGATTGGTCCAAAGTCAGATGAGGTCATAAATGTTATATTTTGTTACATTTTCTTGGTTTACGAAAAAAAAAAAAAAAAAGTCCCACGATATCCATTTCTATTTCAGTACAGCAGTTAAATCTGTTCTAGCAACCGTTAATTCAGAAAGCTTGTAAAAGCAAAAACATCAGAATCTGTACATCATCAGATGGAAATAAAACTTCGAAACCAAACAAACAATTTACATGTTACGATCCATGGTCACATATAGATACTTTTTAGATTTTAAAAACAAATTCAACAAAGGCCATTTTTTTTTTCTCCCATTTGAAAATGTTTTTGGAGATATAAGTTATATATGATACAAGTTTTCAAAATCTGGCAAAAGAGAAAATATGGTTATATATCCAAATAAATATTTAATGACAGAAACAAACAATTAATTGAAAATCTGTCCTGTACAGAGATGAAGGCCAATCACAGACAGCTCTTTCTCCAGGTTAAGTTCACAGCTCTTCCCCTAACACAGGGCTCCTTTAAAGATCTAAAAGATCACTCCTCCACCTAAACAGAGGTCTGAATAGTCACTATTCAAAACTAGCAATAAAAAGTCCTAAAAAGAAGCAATCTGACGGTAATTATCTCAGTAAAAGCTCAAATGAGCTATTGCTTTTAATATTACACAGAGCGGGGCCCTTGTAATGTATGCAAATATATTCATAGAAAAAAAAAGAAAACACATTCTGCCTTCTGACTCACTAGCCAGATATCTCTGTAAAAGATCATTTTGGCAGCTTTACAACAAGCTTGGCAGTAAACTTGCATGATATTCTACTTTCATTCATGACATAGCAGCCTTTATTTTCCATCATCAACCCTCTGAGCCATAAAACTGGCCAGAATTTTTGTAGTGTAAAAGGCGCCGACTTAACCCGAGACCTGGAGTCGAGGCCTTGACTCATCCTCTGCTTCCCTGAACGATAATATCCTGCTGTAAAAGTTGTATTTACAAGGATAACAAGGTTAAATGCGTAATAAACTTTGTGTCCTTCTTGAGTGTGGCAAGAACTTCATAAAAAAAAAAAAAGAAAAGAAAAGAAAAGGACACCATAAAACCTTGTCTTTACTGAACAGGGAGATGAAGTTTTACTGCTGATTATCAGCGTTCCAGACGCTAATAAACACTCAAATCCAGCACAGAGCATGATTTAGTGAGATATGTCCGTATTTTAGAATTCGTAAAGTAGTGAGTATGTTATTTCATGTAGTGATGCACAAATGGATGCGTAGTTTTCAGACGTGTTTGTGTATGAAGAGTGTGAACATTTAAACATAACCAGAAAACGACAAATTACAAGTCACATAAATTTAGTTGAGACTAAAAGCAAACAAAATGCAAAAGTGCTACTGGGGCAAAACATACAAAGTGTTTCAACTTTTCTCTTTTTCTAAGCATTTCTTTCATTATTTGATTAATGTGAAAGTTAGGGTTGTTTTTTTTTTTAAATATAAATATTGCATCAGTCACAGGTGCACACAGAAATTTGTGTACTTAGTTGCTGATGCAACTACATAAAAAAAAATATATATATCACAAAAGTGCTTCTATTATAAGATATGCTTCATTTACAGCTAAAGACAAACACCACAAGCTCCGTGACATTCACGTTTCCACTTGCCATTAACGAAACTGTACATTCACACAGCAGACGTCGAAGTTATCGGGATTCCTCCGCTGTTTTCTAAAAGCCTGTGTGTGTGGAGGGAAAAAACCAGTGTTATTTTTTTTGCAAGAAAAATAAAATAAGTGTATTAAGAGAACAAAATGGAGAAGACAAACTTATTTAGCAACATGTTTAGTGTGGTATGTTTCACTGATGTTGGACAAATTACAAGTAAGATATCAGATATCAACAGTGAGAAAGGCATGGGCAGTTATTTATTAAATATTTTTTGTTAATGTTCGTTTTAGATTGTTGTCTTGTTGCAAGATATACACATATTTCATTTTCTAATTTTAAAAATAGAGGTACATATTGATTTTTTTTTTCCATTGAAACCCGTTGGTGTTGGTGGTGGGGGTGTAAACTTTTGCCCTTGACTGTATATAGGAATCTGGACAAACTTTCCTGATGAAAACATTCTATCTGAAAGTTCTCAGTATGCTTTTTATTAATCATTTACCTGTAGGGTCTGTAAGGTCCTAGTATGAGCGAGAGAGGCTGTTGCTTTGCTCCTGAAGGCTCACAAGGAGGTCATCGATCTTCTCCATGTTCTGGGAGGTGGTGAGGGGATTCTGGACATTTCCGGATTCGCTCATGGATGAGTTGAGTAAGGAATGAATCGCCCCTTCACTCTCTCTCTGGTTCTGGCTAATGGCAATGATCTGGTTTGAGAGTCTGCTTCCTTGGGAGTTCATCATCTGACCACACTCTACAACAGAGAACAAAATCAGGACCTTTAAGAGCTAAGAAGACACGTTTAGGCCACATGGTATCCTTTTTCAGATATGGAAAAATCATAGATTTATTAGCTAGCCCACCGTGCAGGTCAGAGCTCTAATGTGCTGCCCTGTTATGCTTTCCTGGAAATCCAATGACCTCAGCTAATATATATAATTGAATTCAACAGTATGACATGCTAATTATATGCATTAAAATAGACTATGGAAAATAAAGGACTATTTTAGCTATATATTCTGATAATGTCTCTGGTGGTGAAGTATCATGTTTACATCCTCAACAAAAAGATTGAAAGCCTGATTTGAATCTGTGTTCGTTTTTGCTTGATGTGTTTTGGTGACTGTGTGTGTTGTGCTAGCGTTACACTTATTTTTGTGCTTCATGGACGCTAGACATTATTTCCAGAATCAGGAATTCGAACGGATGTCCCTTAGTATTCCCGATTCTGGAAATACTGTCTAGCATCCGTTCAAGTTGATGAACATTTGTGGTAAAAATCGTCCTTGGTTTGATCGGACAGTGCAGCAGGAGGCGTGATTTGGAAAAGAGTAGCTCGCTGCACTGCATCGAGGTGCTTTGACTCACCAAGAAATATATGAACCACTTGAGGGGTGTTACACTTAAATATATCAGATGAAAATTGTTCATGAGAAAGTCAATAGGACGTAGAGTTTTTCCTTCTCTCGTTATTGGATGAGTAAAGTAAAAAAAAAAAAAAAAATCACTAACTGCTAATTAAAAACTGATAACCTGAATACAGAACCTGTTAGTCCCAGGCTCGCTATCTGCCCATGCTCCTCTTACTAGTAGTTCAGTTATAACAGACTGTACATGTTTATCAAGTTTACCATTCTGTATTTCATAAAGGAAGAGGTTCGGTCGCTGGTTCTGGTTGGGCTGGTTGAGGCTTCCATTCACTGTGGTCTGGAACAGGGATCCAGGTTGCTGTACCGGAGACGAGGTGGTGGTCTGAAGTCCTGCCACACTGCCCTGTGCAGCGAAAAGCACCTCCTGCGAGGCATGCTGTGACGCATGTGGCATTCTTGGCATGTCAGACTGGGCTATAAAGAGATTCACAGAAGGCTGAGTGCCAGTGCCTGAACCCGGTGCAAGCTGCATTGGCTGTTGATCCTGGAACAGCTGTTGCTTACTCGCAGACTGATTATCCACAACAGTGCTCTGATCGTGGAAGGACATGGGCTCGGATGGCACTTCCTGCCTGACGGCGATCATGCCGTTCTGGGGGTAGGACAGTGATGGGTTCTGCTGCTCTGGAGAAATTAGGCTTGTGGCATTCATTGAAGGCATCTGAGGCTGACCAGTGAACATGAGGCTGGACGGCGGCTGCTCTGGAGACATTCCTGAGCTCAGGGAGTTATAGAGCAATCCGGCCTGGTGCTTGTTATTTGGTGATTGCTGGATGCTCTGAAACAGAGAGCCTGGCGGAGTTTGCGAGGCTTGTTGTGGGGATTGCTGTTCCATGGGTGTGCTCTGCTGAATGGAGGACAGCTGGCTTGTGGCTTGGAACACAGATTGTGGCTCAAGGCCAGATGTCTGCATAGAGTTAAGGAAAGCTAGCTGCTGGGACTGGTTGTTATTTCCTGCAAGTTGACCAGGTAAGGCATTCTGGGAGAGAAACATACTAGTTGCAGAGCGTTGAGGTTCTGCAGTCAAGTTGGACCCGTCAAGAACGTTCATGGTGTTCTGGAAAAGGGCGGCTTGGACTTGTTCTTGAGTGGGTGAAGTCTTCTGTGTGTGGAAAAGAGCCTCTTGAGGGGACTGGGCCTCAGCCAAGGTGTTTGAGGTGTGAAACAACGGAGAAGAAGAATGAGAGGTTGCTTGCTGAAGAAATCCAGATTGAATGGAGATGAGATCTTTTGCTTGGTGATACATGACGGCTTGCTGCTGTTGTTGCTGCTGCTGCTGTGGAGATGGTTGCTGGAAGAGTGTATTACTGTTTTCCACCATGCCCTGAGAAGAGCCCTGCTGCTCTTGACTGCATTGCATTGGAACCTGGGGATGGAAAAGATGATGCTGCAGGTTCTCCAGGACTTGCTGCTGCTGCTGCATCTGCTGCTGGTGTAATTGTTGTTGCTGGATTTGCTTCTGTTGAAGCTGGTGCTGCTGCTTCTTGGCTAGTGAATCTTCTGAATGAAGCTGGATGTTGCAGAACCCTTTCGCTTGCAGCTGGCGCACCGCCTGCTCGAGCTGCGCCACCTCATCTGGAGGCAGGAGAGAGAGTTGGTGCTGCGGGCTGTCGTCCATCTGGGCAATCCCCACCAACGTACCAGTTGTGGTCCCTGATCTTTCCTGGGCTAGACTGTCACTGTCTAAGAGGAACTGCTGGGCCCCTTGCTGGAGCAGAGATTTCCCAGACACGTGGAAGGAGTTGTTTTGGGTGGTGTCTTGTTTCTGAATGTTGTTTAATGTTTCCTTGTTGGAGAAAACGGAACTCTGAGGCTGCTCTTGTTCTTCCGGTTGACAGGCTACAGAGTTTGCGAATGTGGTGCTGTTGGTGGAAATGTTGCTCATTTCTAGGGTCTGTTGGGCGGAGTTCATAAGATCAGAGGTCTGTGGAGTAACCAAGTAGGAGAGAAAAACATTCATTCAGTAGGGCTACTGTTTTTGTGTACAGCATATCACTTATATGCATTTATTTACAATGCATCATTTACTGAAAATAACCTTAAAGGATGCTGAGTTACTGGAGACCTCCATTGGAGTCACGTCTTCTGTTTTGACGAGAGGCAAGATAGGGACGAGCAAGGCACTTTCCATTACTGTTTTAAACGACAAAAAAACTCAGAGAATGCACTGACTCAGTAATCTAATATTATCAAATTAGCAATATAACTGTAAACCGTTCAGGTTTACCTTTTATCTGTTCCAAAGAACAGGGTTTGCCTGGAGGCCCGGTCTCTTTCTTCACAGATACATCCATAACTATAAGTATGTCAAATGAATGATTAATGAAATGGCTTCTAATGTAGAATATGTACAGTTAAGTCTAGTGCAAAATACCTCATAAGTGTACAAACCTGGCTCTGGAGTGTAAGTGAATGGTTGCACATCGTGGCAACGTCCAGCATTAGTCACCACATAGATCCCAACAGACACGGGAGAGGTAACGGCAAGATTTTGATATGGAGGAACTTTGACAATAAGATGATTCTAAATGGGAAGAAAAAAAAAAAACTTAATGGTCTCATATAAAGAGTTGTGGACTGGTGGTAATGACAATGAACAGAGACAATTGGTTACAACTATATAATGAATGGTTTAATATCACAAACACATATTAAAATGGTTTAATATCAAAATGGTCTAATATCATAGTCAAATGGCTAGAATGAGTCAAACCAGTCACATGATGGCACTGTGGGCCTTTTTTCAGCCCTCTTGTGCTGCCTTATTTTTCTCTATATTGTAATGGTTGTTTTTTGAACAATCATATGTTTACTTCATTATAGGGGTACTTTGGAAATGTATCCCTGTCTCTCTTATAGGTAGATGCACTCCTGTTTTACTAATAGGATTCAGTACAGAGCATAATCCGGTGTGACCGAGTTTATATAGATAGACATACTTTATTGATCCCTTGAGGGAAATTCCTGTTGTACTCCTATTATCCTATTATCATTCCTACTAGTATAATAGTAGAGTTTCACACTACTCTTATATTAGGAAGGTATTTAATAGAATGAGGTATATCTACTGCTATCTCAAGTCATTCTAGTTACACGATACAGGACAAAACAACCAAGAAAGACTGACAAGGTTTGAGCTTCTCTACTTCTGACTTACTTTCCAGTTTAACATGGATACCCTAAAGATTCGCACTTTCTAAAAACAATTTACGCCGAAGAATTACCTTTGTTTCTGTGTATAATCTCACCTGGATACTGGATTTGTACCTAAGAGCTGCTGCTGTAATCATAAAGATCTGCTCATACTGAACATCCTTTCAACACACTTAGTACTGTTTATCTTTACTTTTCTACATCTGTATACTGTAATGATTTATGATCTAGCGTCACCCAGAAGGGGACAGATTCCATGTTGTGTCTCAAGGTTTCTTCCCCACACCGTCTCAGGGAAGTCTACTGTTAAAAGCGATATGCAAATGAAATTGAACTGAATGTGTACACATATACAGTGGGGTCCAAAGGTCTGAGAGTACTACTGAAAATGCTTCTATTTTACATTCTTTTCTAATTTAATACAATAATTTTCATTAGAAATGATATTACTGACAACAACCTAAGTGAAAAGTAGAATCTTTGAAATATTTACATGAATTTCAGAGTTTCTTAATATTTGTTATGTCCTATTTTTGCTTTAATGACAGTGTGCACTTGAGCTGGCCTAAACTCCACAAGTTTGTGCAAAACTTTATGGTCCATTTTAGATCAAATCCATCAGAGTGTTGTCTAAAAATGTGCTTCAATAGTAGAGAGGAAGATTCAATAGAAGAGGAAAATCTTTTTGTTCAAAGCAGTTAACATGGTCAATATCACAAATTTGCTTACATTTAAATAGGGACCTAGAAATATTGCAGAATCTTAATATTAAACATTCAAAATATTGAAGATTTACTTTCTTTGTTTAAAATATTTCTAAATTCTAAAATCTTCTGTTTATTTCCAATTTTAAATGAAAAAAAAAAAAAAAAAAAATCCCAGATTTTCGAAGTGGTCTCAGACTTTTGGACCCCATAAAAGCAATGGCTAAAATGAATAAAAGTGAATCTAAAATGTATGAAAAATAACAGCCATTTTTATGTCACTATCTGCATAAGCCTTGTCAGTTGTCTTGGTTGCTTTTGATATATGAGAGAGCATATCTGCATTATTCTATCTTTACATTAACACATGACATAATTATGCAAAACTGGAATTTTTAACATTGTGGTAAGAGTTCTGCGTATATCTATATCTGTATCTATATAAATTTAAAAAGAGCTGACATCAGGAGCTTAGTCACTTTGCAAACAGATGGCTTCTCTCACACCTCGAATTTTAATGTTATCAGTTTTCACAGAAATGTCCCGTCTCTTTTTATCGCATTCTATTTTTGAGTAACCAGGACAGCAAACTGTAGATAACATCAGGAATGGAAGCAATAATGACAACGCCATCAATGGATCAGACAGAGCAGGAAAAAACACTCTGCATGCTTTTCTGTACCTGATGGAAAAGCTCCATGTCGATCTCAGCTTCTGCCCTCCAGGACTTTTCATCTGTGAGGAAGACGAAAACAGACGTCAGACTGCATACAAGCAGTCTAATAGGAAACATTTATAAATTTAGATTAGGCGAGGAGGGAAAGAAAAAAAAAAAAAAAAAAGAGATGTGGCATCATACCCGAGATGTTCTCTTGAAATATCACTTTGGTTCCCTTGAGAAAGTTCTTTCCGATGATAAACACCTCCTCGCCTCCTCGTACCGAGCAGCTGTGCAGACTCTTTTTCAGGATCTCGGGTATTCCTGCAGGTTGAGCTGCAGAAAGAAAACCACACGACTATTAGTACGAACTGTCACAGAATAATCTACAAAGAACTCTAGTAGTCAAGTTCAAGGTTCTTCCACAAGCCTATGATTAAAAATAAATAAATAAAGTACTCAAATGGCCATAATGTAGAGATTGGCATTATTTATTATACAGATAAGAGACCTGAGTTTTCGAAAAACACAGTATTGTCTGATTGGCTACCAGGACGACATATTTCTCAAAGGTTCTACTGTAATATATTCACTGTAGATGTTTTCTGGTAATTGGTTCATTGATGATTTACAGTATAATAAATTGAGTAATCCAAGCTCATATAGCTCTTCTAAAGAAAAATAAAATTTTTAAGCAAGAGAGGATTATCGCTTAATATTCATAATAAAATGTCCCTTAAATTTAGATTAATCCATGTCTGTGCCAGATTATGGCTACATACGACCACCTGTTAAACTGAAATCTGCATTAGTTAAACTGAGAATCTGCATTAGTTAAACATCAGAGCTGTAAAACTTATTTAAAACTTGGGTTTCCAACCTGTTTATCTACACGGACATGACTACAGCTCACGACTGGTGTGTGAGCAGCTGATGGGAGTAAAGGCAAGATTAGCAGCACAGGCTGTGCTCACCACCATAAGCTAAATTAAAGCAATTTTTGTGTGTGCTAGCAATAATATGAATGTATGTCAGTATATATGATAAGAGCAGCAGCTGCTTTTGCTAGCCTATTAGCACCGAACGCACACCTAGAACAATCCAGATCTACTCACTGCACAGTATAGGAGAGGACGGTGCCTGTAGAGTGAGCACAGAGCCGTCGGCTCGAGGGATGTTCACCCGGAACACCAGTCTGGCACGGGTGCTTTTCTTCTTGGATCCAGCCACCCCGATACGAGCCTCCACATCTGCATTCCTCAGTTTCAGGATGCCCACGCAATCCACACTGTAAAAATATCCACCAGTCAGTCCTTCATTTTTTATTACTATTAAGATGTCTCCTGATCAAATACACAATGAGCACTGGGCTACACTGATATGGAAATATTTTTTAATATTTTTTAATACCTATTTGGTATTAAGTGTGGATTGTCCACGCCACAAAGTTACTGGAGAAAACCATTCAAGGTATTCTAGACACAACTGGTCAAGACAATGTTTTTGGAACAATGATAAAACTCACACATGGCACAACACTTGTTGACTTTTTTGTCCCCAAAAAAAAAAAAAAAAAAAAAAACCCAAAAAAAAAATAAAAACATACTGCTAAAAATGATCTCAGCAATGAAAATCCCTCAGTTATAGGCAAATGTATCTATTATTTCTCATTATAATACTATAAAAATTATATAAGATTATTTCTAGACATTTGTACTAATTTCAAGCTTAAAATTGTCTATTTTTTATCTTAATTTTAAAGCATTTATTTCTACAAAGAAGCTAAATCACCTGCCAATAAATCAAGATTTAAAAAAGAGCACAAACGTCTAGAAATAGGCTTAAATTTTATATGTGTTTTATAATAATCTTATAATAAGAAATATTAGCCACATTTTGTCATATTTGAGATATTTGCTTTTATTAAGGTATCACTTTTTTACCATGTACACCGAATGCTTTAAATGCGAATGAATAATACTCACGCAAGAGTCATGTTATTGCTGGGGTCCAGAGGCACTTCGATGACTGTAGTGCCCTCGATGTCCACTTCTCTACAGGCGGTGGTGTTTCGACCGGTCACTCGACAGGCCTGGTAGAATCCATGAGGCTTCACACGACCTGCGTCATTACTTACAAACACCTGCAGGACGACGGGCTCCTTCACACCCTCGAGCTGTGGGGATTAGTTAAAAGAACAGCCGCCGATGAATATAAACACATCAACTGACCATCCTAATGACTACATTTTAGTTTTAGTAGAAGGTCATCACTAGGCAAAGAGAGGCAAAAGGCCTTGGATGGAAGACTAGTAAACAGACGAGGTCTGTAATACATCACTTTGACAGTGATTCCTGAAGTAAAGGAGATTCAGGACAGAGTCCAGGGGTCTCTAGTTAATCTCCCATGCACACATTCTCTTGTGTAAACCATGCATACACACACTTCAAAGTTTTTTCCTGCACGTAAAAATCTGATAACAAATGAAACAGAGCAACCTGTTAAAAACTTTCATATTTGCTTACATTAGTGATAACACAGGAACAAGGTTTTGCTCAGATTTTAAAGTCAGACAGATTCACTGAATTTTCTGCAGCTATCTAAAAAAAAAACAACTTCAAACCACCTTTTTTCATGTTCATGTCACTATTGCAAGTAATTCATTTTCTCAATAATCGTAGCTGCCTTTTTTTTCATTTCTCCCCTAACCCTAACCCTAACCCTAACCCTGAATTGAAAGCTTTGAGAAAAAGAACCCTGTTATTCCAGTAGGGGAAAAATAGAGGAAACTCAGGATCATAAACTCAGCTAGTGATAAAATGTAGTATTGATGTAATTATTCATTAGCAGGTTAAAACGTCTGATGCTGTAACCATGTCTCTTTTGAACAGAACTAATTAAGGAGTTTCACAGCAGTGGGGGTGAATACTTATGTTTTATATTAGTAAAAACATCTTTTGCCAGGCTTATAACTACTGATCTTCGTTTTGGGTAATAAACTCTGCACTTGGATTCCATGACTGCTGTGTAATATATTACAATTTCTACATCACTGCTGGGAAAGTTAATCTTCTTGGACCTTGTCATGTGCTCCATGTCATCTGCAACCAGTTTAGGGCTTTTTACAGGCAAGTTGATTACGCTGTGTAACAATCTGGCAGCATTTCTTTTATGTGAATCTGCAGGGTATTGCATACGTATTGTGTAGGATTTATTCTTCATAAACACATTTTGTAGATTTGGAATGGGCTTTATGCATGCTGCGATAAATTGAGCCTTCAGAAGTGCATAGATTGCACAAAAATGTTCAGCTTGCCCCACCTTGACAGTAGGGAAGCCTTGCTGGGTGCGGTCTTTTACAGAACCCCGGCTGCCCTCAGTCAAGTATCGGGCTCTGTGCTGACTCTCAGGCTGGACGAGGATCTTCAGCTCCTTTCCTTCGCTTTTCTGCGGGTACTGGCCACACAATATCCCACCTTTCTGACCAGACGCCTGGTTTCCATCGGGACTAGAAAGCAAAGAGAATGTCATTGTAGTGAATAGCTTCAGGGTCATTGCTATCCAGTTACACATACTGAAGTCAGCTGGCAACGCGTAACAAGGTTAAAATTACACTCTGGGATGGTGTAGTAGTGCTAAATAAACACCACGAAGATATAAACACATCATCACGCTAAATTATGCCAATTCAGAGAGGAGCAGCGTCAGGCGTAAGCATCAAGCTTGAAATCTGAAGTCTATTGAACCAAGACCATGTTCAGGAGTATTCAGTTTACATACATAAATACTTAATTGTAATAAAAAAAAATAGATAAGTAAGAAAGAGAAGAATAGTGTTGAATGAAGTTCTTTAAATCGAGATGCAATACATGATCAGGGACTGAAATATCGAAGCAGTGAGATGTTCACAAGTGGATTGAATAAACTGGAGAACATTCACAATCTTGTGATTTATCTCAGCTCTTCACAAAGAGACTAAATGAAATTCAGACTGAATGATCATTGTTTATGTTGCGATGCCCAGCTTCACTTCATCACACATCTGCAGGTTTTGGGTTTTTTTCGGCCAAGACACTGTTTTTGAGCTTTCGAGCTACCAGTTATGTACTACAGAGTCAAAGTGGGAATATAATAAGGCTGATATGATGATAAATTGATTATATAAAAAGTTAATTGGTCTACGCACAACGGCCCTCATCTTTCACACACTTTTCTGGCCACAAGCTTCAGGATCTTGCATATTGCAATCCGATTGGCTCTTTCCATGAATGCACATTTCCGTGCACCAGTTTCTAACGGAAAACTTTTGATATGAAATCAATATTGCGATATATTGCATCAGAATTGTGGGTAGTGTCAACACTTTTATAACACTGACTTGCATTGTTTTTTTTGGTTTTTTTCCCAGTCACAAACAGCTAACTGGACATTAAAATCTATTTAAAATATCTTTTAATATAAACTATGCGTTAAAATAAATAAAAATAAAGCTTTGCCAGCACTCTGTTAGCAAAATTAAATGTGCGCACATTGTTTTATCAGGCTATTGTCAATATCTGACAGTGAAATGACAGTCTTGACGATTTGTAATCATGTCCATATTTTCATGAATGGAGTCGAATCTCCAAAATTTTTCCAGAACGGAAAATATGATGGATGTTTCTGATTCCGTGTTTTCAAAAGTCTCACTTATGTTTTGGCTGTATGAGTATTGGATGAATGAGTAACTGTGTGCTTATCAAACATCTACATGGCTTCTGACCTTCTCAGACCTCAAATTGTCCATCATGAGGTCTCTCAAAAGCCAGACCCCTAGCTTTCGCAAGAGGGTGGTATGTTTGGTGACAAAACATGGCCTAGCCCTGCGTATTACAGCGAAAGAGGACATCTGACTGACATTGAAACCAAACACCATAGAAACTCTCCTGGAGCATGCTGGCAAACAGGCTGGATTATTTAGTTTACCTCCCACTATCTGTTTAAAACAAAACTCAAAACTCTTGAATAACTTTAAAAGACTGGATGCTGGGAACCTTTTTTTTTTTTTTTTTTGCACAGCACAGTGCTCTGAAAAGCTCTTCAAAACTCTTCCATCAGAAACTGGTGCAAAGAAGTCCATATTCATGGATGGAGATAAGACATCAGATTGCAAGATTCAAGATCCTGAAGTTTGTGGCCAGAAAAGAGTGTAAAAGATGAAGGATATGGAGCGTTGACTCTTATCACTCACTCACCTTGCTTTACCACTGGCCTTGTTTTCCGAGCTAAATTTGGAGAGCACAAAGTGTGGACCTTTGGCACTGTCTGCGTCAAACACATCCATGCTGGCTTCTTCAGCAGACACCGGCTTTGGCCCTGGCTTCTGACGTGGCGTGCGTTTCCGGGCCTTGCGTGGAACCTCTGTGTTGTCGTTGTACGAACTGGAGCTCATCATGCTGAAGTTGGAGAGCGAGTTTTCCATCCAGATGCTGTTGCTCTGCTCCGAATCCAGCAGCACATCGTCCTGGCATCCCGACGTGTGGCTGTTGTCGAACAGGTCCTCCGGCGGGGGCGAGATGTTCAGCACTGGTCGTTTGGGAGGCGTCATCTGATGGTGGTGCTGATGCTGAGACCCTCCTCCGCCCTTCTCTCCACAACCCCTGGTTAGTTTGGCTTCCGTGGAGAGCATATCTGCCTTCCTACGGCTACTCGCGTCTCCTGGAGTGCCGGCATCCTGCTCTGTGCCCAATGAGTGCACAGTGAAGCTGGAAGAGGTGGAAAAAGCACTGCTGGCACTTCCCTTGGTCATAGCAGAGGTGATGGAGGAGGCATCTGCAGTGTGTACAATTAGACAGTGAATAAAGGTTTCTCTCCTATTTTGGCTACCAGTCCCAGCTAAGCAGCGAAATTTCCACACAACTGCTTGCTTTGTGGTTTGGATCTCCAATTACAATTTTTTTTTTCCAGTTTTTATTAATGCATCATAGTGTGTATGAGGATTGTAAATGGAAATAAACTACTAAAAGTGTTGTGAGAACAAGAAAACAAGATTGTGAGCTAATATTACGAAGCAATTGTCTCTGAAATGCAACCTAAATAAATGCTACATGTTAAGCTCATTTTGGCATTCATTGTAAAACTGGCACACGTATAAAAACAAGGTGACATCATCGTCTTTACATAGCTCGTGCCAATGAACAGCTTTCCTAATACTGTTCTGCTTTTAACAGTAGAGCATATGGCCTGTATAGATCTTTACATATATCCTAATAATTACCTCTGCACTTAGTATTACTACAGAAAGTTCTTATATAGATCATTTTTTTGTCCATATGAGTTCATAAATCTGAAAACTGCAAACCACAGTCGATCAGGCCGGATCAGAAATATTGTGTCAAATGATGCATTACAAATGATGGGTTCTTTTGTCAGATTGAAGTTTTTCTTTCTTTTTTTTTTTTTTGTTGGGACTGAGCATAGCCACAGAAACAAAATAAACCAGCTTCTGACCTATGAAGCAGAGAACTGCAGACCATTTTATATGCAGACACTCCCTGCTTCAGAGGGAAATTCCTGGAATAAAAACGAGACAACGAATGAGTAATAAAATGCTGACCATTGCATATTATTTTCAAAAGATGAAAGGAAATTTTTTTATGAAGTTTAAAGAATTAATAAAAAAAAAACTGGAACTCATCACTAGTGAGCCACGGTCCATGTCTCAAGTCTACTCTTAGCCCTATTTGGGGGAATGAAGTAAATACAGGATCAAGAACTACATTGAGAGTACAGAACATTTTGAAAGCATTCATGTAAAGAGAGGGCTGACAAAAGACTGAGCTGATAAAACTGATAGTGTGAGGGGGGAAAAAATGTGGTGCTGGTGTGCAGTCAGGGCAAAAGTGAGAATCATAATTTAACATATATTAAACCTTTTTTTTTTTTCCCCTTGCCTGAAACAAGTGATGAATAAGAGATGAATTGCTATGAAGACATGTATATAGAGAGAAAGGAAAGGAAAAACTGATGGGAAATATAATAAAACTGACTAACAACACATTTCAAAGCAATGCATTGTGTACAAATAAACCCTACTCACTCTAATCTATTCATCCCCCAGTCTGGCCTTCTGATTTTTCAAATGATCAAATATGTAGCAATACTATTCTGATGTAACTAAAACCAGGAAGACACAGCACTCCCACTACAATAATACTGAAAATAGGATCATACCTAAAGTTTTTCCTTTAAAATATTAGCAGCTAATTTAGGGACAATGTCACAGCTGTTGGGTTGAAATTTATTATCAGGATAAAATATGAAAATTCAGAACACATTAACAAAAATAGGAACCATCAGTGAAACCGCAAGAAATGGAAAATGACAAATAATGAAAATTTAATTTTACTGTAAATTCAAAATCTAGGCTGTCTATTTTTATTTTTGGACCATTTTAAACACTGAAATTTTTCTTTATTAAACCCAAGCAACCAACCAAACAGCAAAGAATGTAAAACAATACAGGTCATTGAACCAACAAAAGAAGAAAGAACTGCTTTTTTGTATTTAGGTCACATTATTATTCCTCCTCTACTGTAAATTTAACAATGTATTCATGGTGTCTCTTGATATGATATGACTAAACTTGAGACCATCTCATTTTAAACCTGTAAAAAGTTAAACTGTTTTAAATAATTCACACTGTATGTGCTTTACAAGTTTATATTCTAGGTCCTATACTAATTTCTGTTTATATGAACTTACTGGTTGGTGTTTCTACTATTCATTTCTTAATTATTAATATTCTTACTAAAGACATTCTTCATATACAAGCTCTCTGTTACAATGCAAAGTCGCTGCTTAACGCTCAGTGCTTAAGGTTCTGAGATCAGAAGATTATACGCAAGTTCAGATCCCAGGACTGGCAGAGAGCCTCGTGTTTATTATACTGGAGCATTTTAAATGTTTTATCGAGACCAAGGTTGTATTTGAATGCAGTTGTTTTATTTAAATACTTTATTTCTATCCTTTATGTCTATTTAAACTGAAGACTGTCCTTCAAACTACAACTATTCAAGATCAGTGACCGCATCAAATGAAAGATAAAACACTTATTTTATGAATACTGAAAAAAACTGAAAAATGCATTTAATTTAAATAAATAAAGATCTTGTTGAAACTAACAATAACAATTTTCCCCATTTAATAAATAAAAAAAAAAAAAAAGAAACCAGGAGGCTCAAAGAAGCTACAAAGCAAACATTTTTAAAGTAAGCATATATAACAGAAAAGTAAGCACAAGCATTAGATGAGCTTTGAAAGATCTGGCTGAATTCAGACCTATTAAATTTGAATAGATTTGATTGCTGCTTTGAACAGATCAAAAAAAGATCAAAACTGAGCTTTTAATGATTCTTTTAAATACTGCTAATAATCATGAACTAATTTGAAATCAGCTTCAAACATGCCCTAAAGCTAAAACCTACCCTTTTTTGCAATGCTGGGTAATAAAATCACATGGATTATAACTCACTGCAATGTGAGACTTTCTAACTGCTTCACCGGTTTCCTTTCTTTTTTTTTTTTAGCAGTATAACTTTTCATTTAATTTACATTTCATTGACATGATGCATTTGATTTGTAAAAGGTGAGCGAGTCATTTATCCACGCTTTCAGGTTAACCTGAAGTTTAACTCACTAGGGGGCATCTGATGATCCACCCTTCAAGAGTGACCAGCTTTTGCCCCACCAAACCACATGTGTAAATATTTGCATGATTTCCATTTTATTTTGGAAATGGCCGAAGGAAAGCACTACTTCACAGTATAAAAGATGAGTTTATGCTCCAAACCTTGCAAAATAAAATGCAGGGCATGCTCAAGCACTAAATAAATAAATAAAAAAATCAATGCTTTATTAGTATAGCATGAAAAGAAATGTTCCTTGTTTACAGTACCGTTTAAGAAGAGACGTCTTAAAAATGATCGATTGCACTCTTGTAAACGTAGACAATCATTTTTAGGGGTAGTATGTGAAGAGGAAATAAAACAAGCAACAAAAGCCTAACATTGGAGCCAAGTTGATGAGATATACAGGGTACCAGAGGATAGGGTGGACCAGCCCAAGCTACAACGTTGGCATGTGATGACAAGCAAAGCTATGAATAGCAGCCCTGAAAACAGTGACAGGGAGGGGAGCAGCGCTCAAAGATGCATATAGCACATGTGCTTTTGGAGGCTTCGTGTGGTTCAGGACAGGTGTTTGGAAAAGCCAGACGAGGGCTCTCTTTACATAAAGAAGTGAAATGTGTGGAGAGAATCAGCAGTAGCCTATATTAATGTCCTTGTATGTTGTTAAAAATGTTTTTTTTTTTTTTTTCCTTATAATATCTGTGAATACCACATTAAACTGGGTCAATGGGTGCACAAACAAACATTAAAAAATATATATAAATAAATAAAAACAGAAGAGGAAAATAGCCAGAAGATTTAAGGCCGATTTGAAGTGAAACCTGCTGTCTCGAGTTAAGATATAAACTGGAAATACTTCACCTTCCTTCAGCTACAGCCAGCATGTCCTGCCTCATGGCTGCAGTTGGGTACTGATGTCCAAAGGCAACAGACTTCTGGTTTACTCAAACTCACCTTAAACCTAGGTACTTTGATAAAGGAGTAGAGTAAAAAAAATACTAAGGTGAATCTCATTTTGAATGTTCATGTCTGAGTGTATATATTCTCCTGGGATAAGTTTAATGAGGAGTATTCCTGCTAAAAAAGCATGTTTTCTCTCTCTCTTGTTTTTTTTTTTAAGTTCCTGGAGGTCTTTTTTTTTTTTTTTTCCTTTTTTTCTCCCCAGTCATGCACTTATGTTTGGTGACTGCACTAATATAAAAAAGTGGCCAAACCAAAATATAATGTGAATTATTATTAATAATAACAGGCAAAAGAATACCAGTGTGTTTGGTTGCTGACTCTTGTGAGCCGTACTGAAAACTGGTCCTCAGTATCAATGCAGGAACTGTTCAAATTTCCGAGAGACATTTACAAATGGATAAGTTTGTATGCCTTCCTGTGGTTAAGTGCTTTCTTTCTTTTCTTTTCTTTTTTCTTTTTTTGGCTGTCTATGAACCTTGATGTTTACACCCAGAGAAACCTCCCTTTAACTCCTGACAAAGAATTCAAAGGAAGGAGTATAATTATAATTTCCAACTAGAAATGTTAAAAAAAGTTTTTTTTAAATGAAACTCCTTTTAAAATACGTATTTATACAAAAGTATTTAAAAGTATACAAGTTTAAAAAGCTGTTTTAGTGTTCATGTAAAATCTTTTTCTTCTTCTTCTTCTTTATTTTTAAATTAACGTTTTTTGAGATACCTAAGGATATACTTCACTTAAGCAAACGTGAAGTATATCCTGGTTCCGTGAGTCAGACCTAAACAAAATGCACCATACAATTACACCAAACACTTAGCTTACTTATTAGCTGACTTTGGAGAAGCCACTCTGAAAAGATGTAATATTAATAACAATAAAACAATTAACAACCCCTTCCATGACCACTTATGACAGGGGTCTTCAGTCTTATCCACAAAGAACTGCTGTGGCTGCACATTTTCATTTTTCATTATAGACTTTTTTTTTTTTTTTTTTTTTTTTTAATAAAGAATAAATCCAGTGAAGGATTAGAAGAAAGGACAATAAACCTCCAGTCTTTAGCAACCTCTAATGTTTAAATACAAAACCCAGGAACATGGTGCTAACCTTCTAACCTAGTGTTAGTTATTACAGTAGTTAGTTGTAGAGTTAGTTGTCTTGCAGGCAGCCTAAAGGTGGATATTGGGACAGAGCCATTTCTAGCGCTGCTCATATGGAGCTTGGAAACTGACAAGAGTATCTGAACATGAGTTTTCCTATATTTGAGTTATAAATTCAATTTTCTGTGGCGTATTTAATAAATTGACATTTTTTAAAACCATTTTTCTTTGTTATGTTTTTAAGTTGCTAGAGGTGATTTTTTTTTTTAATCAGAACCCTAACTCTTAAGGTTTCAGAGTTCAAGATTTCAGAACCCTAAATACAAATTCAAACCTCAAAAATATAAATTTTATATAAAGTTAGGTCAACAGTGTATCATCAGGGATTCCCAGGGGAAAAAAAAAGATGCTTTGAGATTCAAAGATTCAAACCTACACCATGACCACAAAGTGAAGTGAAGAGAAACACCAAAAAAAAAAAAATAAGAAAATAAAATAAGAACCAGGAGGTAACTGCATCTAAAGCTTTTATGTTCTACTCAAATAGCTAGCTGACTACAAAGAAATTAAGCACTCGATGCTCAGTAAACACCTAGGGTAACTGTTTAGGTAACATTCTAGCTAGTAAGGCTATGCTGATGTTAGCTTGCTGGTAAGCGTTAGCAGCTGACAGCCTGAGTTAGCTGTTCTGGCATCAGAAATGCTTACACATACAGCGTCTCTGAGACTCTCCGAAGAGTCTGGTGCCTTTTCATCATTAAATTAAAATGCACTGGGTAGGATTTAACTGCAGTTCTTATTGCATATCACTTTATACAGTCTCTGATTTAGCCCAGGGGTGTCAAATTCACACAACCCTACAGAGATTTGTTTCTAGCCTCTTCTAACTCACTACATTCAACCCGGGAAGGTCTTGGGAATGAACTGATGAGTGGAATCGGGTGTGTTAAATAAAGTAGAAAGCTGAATACAATACTGTGGTCTTCCATGACTGGAGTTTAGACTGTTAGCTGCTAAAGATCGCCAGCAAGCTAACATTAGCGTAGCCTAACTAGCTAGAACATTACCTAAAAAGATAAACTGGGTGTATACTAAGCACTTAACATCACTGTAGTACACTAGTTGTTTGACTAGAAAGCCTTATATGCACTTATCTCATTCCGGTTCTACTTTGTTTTTCTTTCTTTTTTTTTCGTTTCCTTCTATTCACGACACTTCGCGGTTATGGCGCGAGCATGGACGTGGCAGACGACTCTGATTGGCTAAATGCTGCGTTCGACCACTCGGAAAGCGTCTATGTTATCCTGGGAATCCAGGATGATTCACTTTTGGCCTAATTACCATAAAATCTGTATTTTTGAGATTAGAAAGTTTTGTCTTTAGTGTTCTGAATTTGTAAAATCTGTAATCTTACCCTTTGCAAATTCAAAACAATGGAAAAAAAATGTAGATAAAATGTAAATTTATCAAATACACTGCAGGACAAAAAATGGAATTTTATTGTGTATATAATTTAAATATATAAAAAATGTATCACATTCAAATACTTTTATCAGCTTCTAAGCACCATGCGCTCACTGATATCATCAACTGGAAAGAAAGGGGAAAAAAAAAAAAAAAAAAAGGTTGGGGAACTTTACCTGAAGTGAGGGCTGTTGGGGGGGAACTTGTCCCTCCTCCACTTTTCTGACTCATGGCTGCAATTTTCTGCTCAATACAAGGGGGCAACTGCAACTCTCTGGGGAGAAGATCATACACTGATTCTGGAAGAGAAACAGGAGAAAAAAAAAAAAAGACGATCGTTAAATGGTCTCTGAGCATGAGTATAATATCTGTATCTGAATCGTACGAGATCTCTCATGCAAACATTGCTAATAAGGAATTTTACCACAAAACTCAGACCTAGTGTATGTCGCTGGATGAGATTTTTTTTTTCTCTAGAATGTGCATCAAGCAACAGCAAGAAAACAGTGAGTCAAACGTGAGGATGAGCGCTACTAATTAATAAGCAGCTAGTCCTTTTTTTTTTTTTCTTAAACAGATGAAAGAATCCTGCCTTCTTGCTTTCTATTGGCTCACGACATCAAGGCTCAGGAATTCACGTTATAGCTCACCTAGAGCCAATAAATGCACGTCTTTCACATCATGTGTCCTTTCCGTTTTTCTGTCTGGCAAATTTTACAGCTGCTTTAGAACACCGTAATTTTCAGGTGTCTCCTGTACTGCTGCAGCAAGGAGTAAAAAAATCGTAAATGCTAAGACTAAACTGTTGATGTCAATAATTCTGACATAATGTGCACTTAGAAGCAGGATACAATTGCATATACTCAGCATGTGCTTTATTAAGATGAATCCAAAAATCCATATTTGGAGTCAAAACACAGGCAGACAACATTTAAAAAAACAAAACTCAGTAACATGGCTTGGACTTCAAGCAGCAATAAATGCACGATAAAACTTCACAAAGAAAGGGAACAGCAAGGTAGCTTACACATAGACAAACTATTCAAGCGCTAAACACAGAACAGGTGTGCACAATCAGATAACAAACCAATAACAGGACAGTGACGGAGACAGAACTAGAACAAAACAAATAATAAGCGCAAACAGCACTGCTAAGAGAGGATTTTTTTTTTTTAACTGACTTATGAATATTATATAATATTCAATTTGTATAGATATACAGATTGCAAAAAGGTTTGCTGGTCCTTAGTTCTCTAATAGGATCTGAGATTAAATATCAGCCATCGCTAATATTTAGTCAACTAGAGCATATCCTTAAACAATGATAAATTTCATAGTGGTGATAAATAGGTGTACTTGTACATTTACAACGACATTTCCATTACTTTATATAACATTCAAAGCGTTGGCCTTCAATTCATCCTCAAATAACCCCAGGGCTCTATGTTAAACCTGACACAAAACTTGGCCATCAACCTGGAAAAAGTCCTGACCATTTTATAAATGGCCGAGAGCGGTATTATATTCTACAATTTAAGAGCCAAAAGCCAGGGACTGGCTGCAGGACCCCCCTCCCAAGACAGCAGGCTATTTTAGGCTAACAAAAGCACAATGCCCTCAAACCATGTTTAGTATGCCAATGAGCATTGCTGAGCCGCTTTAGGACCATCGAGTGTTGCAGTGACTCGTCATTTAAGGGGAACTCGCATGTACCAAGAGGTGGAATTAAAATAACTGAACGCAACAGTATTTCCACTTTTTCCATAAACCACGATTTGCATTTGCAGCTATTCTGAGAGATATCATCAGTAAAACATAGTGCCCTTTATTACATTTAACTTCTTTATATCCAAAAAAAAAAAAAAAACCCCTTTCTCACTTCACTGTCTGTATCTCTGGTGTGTGGTAGAGGAACTGGTACCAGAATAGCCGACAGCAAACCTCAGCTTGGCAAAACATATCAGGTGCTAATGAAACTATAATGCACTCGGACAAGCTCATTCAGCAAGCTTTTCTGTCATAAATTCAAGAAATAAACCTGGCTTTTTTTTTTTTTATACGGTGTGAAGCTCAGGCAGACAAGTGTGCAGGTGGAGGCAGACAGCCGCTTCAGTGAACACCATTAAAATGTGTTTACAGCAGAGAGGCAGGGAGTGACAAAGACACTCTATTCATAAGGGCTTCTGGGCAAACAGGAGGCACGGAGGTGCATTTTAGAGAGACAAAAACAGTTTTATGGCCACGGCTAGTTCACCGTCCACGTCTCTTTATGGACGACATTATAGGAGTTGTTGCAGTTTCCTTGTTTAAATCTGCTGCGTTCGTTAAAAACGTCACGCTTCATGCTCTTATGTGTTGCTTTTAGGGAATCTCACTATTATCAGTTTCATCAGAGTATGTTTAGGTTATTAAACAGACAAATAAAACTATTAGTTTTCAACCGTCTGATATTTTTGTTGTACAGCAGCATTTCTCAGTTGGCAAAAACTTTTGTGGACAAACTCCCACGCTGTAACCGCACTGCTACACACTGCAGTGAATATTATAATTATAATCTGCTGATTAGTGAATTCTGACTGAAGTGAACTTGTGAATGCGGGTTTGCCAGTTGCAACGCTCTGTGACCTCAAGCCAAAATAGCATTCACTTGATGAATCACTCTCTCACAGACACAACGGTTAAAAGAAAGACACACCTAGTTGGAGAGACTCCCCTTTAACAGGGCCTGATGGGAAGTAAAATTCACTGTAATGGCAGGAGTTAAGCCATAATTGACTTTAAAGAAGCATTAAGTAAGATTTCTCAAAATTTGCCAAGAATAGATCTCTATCGGTTAAGTAGGTAAATAAGTTTTGAATGATTTTTTGACCCCGCCCCCTTTTCCCACACATGAACAGGCCAGCATTAGTAAAGATTGTCATGACATCATGTTCTAGAGTACTATATAACACTATAAACATGCAAAATCCAGCTTATAATGATTTATGAGAAAGTGCATGTTAGCAGGGTGAGGAGTGAAAGCGTGTGAGGGTGTGTCTATAAAATGACTGACAGGACAGCCATGTAAACACGAACGTGCAATCCGGACCGTAACGCAGTTTTTAAAGGGGCCTTCTCACCCACGTAATACTTTTCTCCTGAGGTCACGGCTTAAATCATCGTATTTTATCATGTTCTACATATTTTTCCGGCTTATTCATATTATTATTAGTAAGAAAAAAAAACAGAATATTGCACATTTAAGCATTAAAATGTGGCTGTTGTCACCACTCAGTTATGTTAGTTGTTTATCTGGACCATAAGATCAATCAGCTTGGGTGCTGTGAGTACTAATGGAGTCAGTCAGTGTTATAAATGTATTGATGACACCTGCAGTATCTGAATATCAGTATTATATTTTTCATATTTCTCAGACCACCTTCTTACAGCTGAGGGATTCAAACTGTGGGAATTGCGGGGGAATGAAAAATACCAAAAAAAAAAAAAAAAAAAAATTATGATTATGGTTGATGAAAAAATGTAAAGATCTGACAAAACATCAGTCTTTTCTTTTCCCGAATAAAACCTAAAACAATCGACATATGAATCTGGAATGACTGACAGTTTTCAACGGACCCCTTGGAAGCCCCGCCCCTTCCCGCCATATCACATAATATCTGATTTTCTCACTTGAAAGACACGGTGCCCTTGTTTTCTGTCACAGTAAACAGAGAATGTTTTGAGTTTATTAATTTGAAATAAAATCTATCAGTGTGATGGAGTCAGAGTGTATATATTAGAGATGCCACTGAATGGTTTTGAGGTGAAAGAGTGGTGGGGTGCAAGTCTGAGAAGTACACCTTATTCTGAGAAGTACACCTTATTCGTCTGTCTAACGCTAATTCAATCTCTCGATTCCATCTCTGCCCTGTCTCACACTAATGACCATGTAGAGTCACAGAAAATATGCACTCAGAGCTCCGAGTGCGGCTGGAGAATCCGTACCTGGCCTATTTCGAAGTGTTTCCACACACTGTGAGAGAGAAAATTCCTATCCTCTTTCAATTTCCTCTCACACAACCAACACACAGCGGCTGCTGTTTATGTCGCAGACCTGAGTAGAATGAAAACAGAGTGCCGTTCATAGAGAGAGTCATTTCATTGCTGTTCTGGTTTTTGCTGAAGACCTCCATTAAGGGCCTTTTTTTTTTTTTTTTTTTTTTTTTTTAATGAAGACACTTCCTCTAGGTTTCATTTGAGTGGTGAAGAGCAATGTTATTACACAAAAATCTCTGCACTTGATGGTAAAGAGTCACTTTTCAAGCAAAAGAGATTCTTTTTTTTTTTCTTTGTAACAATGAACGTTCCAGAAAAAAATGGAGTCGACCTCTTGCAATGAATGAATGACCTCTCACAATCCCTTGTTAGTTTTGTTTTAAAAAAAAATGAGGCACTACTGAGAAATTTCAACCTGGGAAACCACAAACAGACAGGTGACACGCTCAAATAAATCCAACATAAATCGCGTTAGTAACCTGTCAGACCACCATGAGCCGCCAGAACAGCTTCAAGGCACTTTGGCACAAGTCTCTGGAACTGTACTGGAGCGATGAACACCGTTCTTCCTGAAGAAATTCTCTCAGCTGGTGTTTTGATGATGTTGGTAGAGAGTGCTCTCCAAAAATCACTCCAAAAAAATCTCCCTTAAGTGCTGAACTGGGTTGAGATCTGGTGGTTGTGACGGTCATAGCATAAGAATTATTTTCATCTTCATTAAACCACTCAGTGAGCCCTCATGCCCCTGTGGATAGGGGCGGGGTCATCCGGCAAGAGGCCACACCCATCAGGTGGAAATGTTTCATCGCAGGATAAAGGAGATCAATCAGAGAAACTTCATGATGTTTCTTTCTAAGTGGGGTCAAACCATGGCAGATAAATAAATAAATGCCCACCTACATCATAACATCATAACATCAACCTTTATTTCATCACCTGGTTGTATTTCTAGGTCTCTTATTGAGAGGATCTAGATGCCAAAAGACAAGCATTGACAATCCAAATATTTATTAATGTATTACTTTTCCACAAAACCCACAAGACAAAAACAACCATTCCTCTCCCATCATGCTCTGCTTGTTTGCTGTGTGAGTACAGGTAACTTGCTCAGTACGTATGCCACTGACCATGAAAGAAAGAAAAAGACAAAATAAATAAAAGCAGCAAAATAGACCTCTATCTTAGCCCAAGTGGTGTAACACCAGTCAGGATAGCAGCTTCAGAAAACTCAGTATCTAAGAAAAAGGGTAAAAATAGCAAGAGCGAACTAAGAGCCACCTTTATAGGTTCACTGGGGCGCAAGGGATCTCTGTTCAGAGGGCTGGCGGAGATTTAAGTGAGGGCTTAACGTTTACAGCTGCGTCCACATAAGAGCTGCCGATAACACCATAGCAACGAGAGCCACCGTCTCCACATTCGGCAGGCTTTCATCACGCACCAAGAGATTTTCAAAAGGAGCAGGGAAAAAAAAAAAAAAAAAAAAAAAAAACGCACAACACAACACAGCTGCCACACCTACTGATTCGTGTCACTCCACCTCTATAATGATTGTGAGGAGTGTTTTTTTATACATTAATTTCAATTCAACGCAAACATAAAAACCTCACAGCTGAGTGAGCTGGTAATCAGAAATTTGGCATTACTGAGATATAATCTAGACTCATTTGCATTTAAAGCAACTTTAAGATCGCTTTGCTATGAAAAATATGTAAGCAAAGTCAAAATAAATCAAGATCTAGATAAGGCAAGCACTGACAACGCAAACATGCTTCTATGCAAATGAACCGCTCCTTTGCCATGTCACCACGTAATATTCAAATTAAGAAGGAAAAAAAAAAAAAAAACAAGCAGGTACAAGCATGCAGATACACATCATGAGAGCATTCATTCTCGGCAGAACAGCTCTGTTAATCTCTTGACATGCAATAAAGGGTTTGTGGAAAAAACCAAAACAAAAAAAAACAACTCTGCAATTAAAATGATCTAAAATGATCTTACTGAACATTGTATTTCCTGAGTTAGGAGTAAATTGCTGAAACAGAAATGTCCACTCATACTTTGGAATAATAAAACAGACCGAATGTTCCCAAATGCTCAGCTGAGAAATATTTTTATTTGTAAGATCAGGAATGTGAAATGCAGTTGCTTGCTGGATGAACTACGATCACAAATGCTCATAACGAAACACTTTACCTAGCTGCTGTTCTGTTTTAAAGTTTTTACACGTGTCAGAGATGGAAAATTTGGTCTGTCGATAAAGACGCAATGGAAACAGGTTTTTCTGGGAAAAAAAAAAAGAAAAAAAAAAAAAACCCGAAGTGAGATAAAGGATGCAAGTCATGTGCTTGAGCGCAATATCTGGATACATCTAAACATAGACATGGCCACAGAGAACACTCGTGCACTGTTTAGAGAGACGAAGAAGTGAATGTTTTTCTTGATTTAATTACCGAAAGCAGCATCGACGTGACTGCAACCCGGACCAGGATAAAATGCTTACTGAAGATGAATGAACAAACATCAGATGTCAAACCTCTCCATTATGCTGCTCTTTGCTTGGACTTTGCACAATTGGAATCTTTTGTCGGTACGCACTTTTACGTCGTCTTCAGGATTTTTCACACGCCCATAGCTGATGCTATAACAGAGATTACGACACATATTCTATTGCAGACTTTTTTCAGACATTCTTCCGAAATTGCGAAACATTTGAATGGAAAAGGAGAGAAATATAATATTCTAAGAAATATGGGTAGACAGAATTATCATGCTGTGACACTATACAATGTTTCGCAACATTTCATTTTGCTAAGAAATTGCTAATTGCACTAATAAGTGGAGATCAAACCAGAAAGAAATATTGTGAAAAATATTGTGTAGTGTCAGAGCATGATATTTTTGCCCTCCCATATCATTACCAAGGAAACGATTACTGATATCTTATCAGTCTTAGGAAGAAGAGAACCGTTAAAAATTTAATCAGACCCATACGAATGAGCAGTGCATCTATAGTCAGAACCCGACCTTGTTCCCCGCATGTTTTTTCTGGTTTTGCTGTAAATGTATTCATAGCACAGCTGGCCCATGGCTGCCCAAGCAGAAGTGTAAACACACTCCTTTCAGGTAATTGACATAACCCCGTGGCGGCCACACTGACGGCAGCGTCCAGACTCAAAGACGTGTGATGCAGAGTCTTGAAGCATTGCGTGTTACCAGTTAACCAAAGATAGACACGACAATCGCACTGTGTCCGAACTCTCCCACGTTGTCCAAAACACCTCCCACCAGATTCCCATCACAATCGCGGATGAATCAGATGAACTCCCACGTCAGTGCCTGACATCACCAATTAGAAGCTTATTATAAGAGGATATAAGAATGTGTTTTACATCCTGACACAATATCGCCAGAGCCAAATGTACATAATAATAATAATAATGAAGTGAAGTGACTTGTGGCCAAGTATGGTGACCCAACGGAATTTGTGCTCTGCATTTAACCAATAATAATAATGTGTTTTGAAATTACAAAGGTATAAAGCACAGATGGATTAGATTTTAGGAATGTTCAAATAAACATCATTAATAAGAGCAAATATTCAATAAATGCACACATGGATGCACAAAGGTGTTTTACATTGGAGTGCTGAAATTTTACCCAGCGTACATCACATATTTTGCAGCAGTTACAGTTAAATCAATCCTGAAAGTCATGGGGTGCAGAGGTCGCTGCTTCCCACATCCTTAAATGCATAAATGCTGTGCGCTATTGTACTTGAGAAAACAAAAAACCTCCGACTCGCAAAGGCGCAATCGAAATGGTTAGCCTGAGTCACAAGTCCCAGCTGGAAACTTAGACGAGCTCCACATCCACCTGGTAAACAACAAGCATCACTCCCTTTGATTTAAAATCATAACTCACATTTTGGGTTTCATCTGTAATGTAAATCAGATGATTTGCATTTAACTATGGTAGATTAAAAAAAAAAAAAAAAAAAAAAGATGTTAACCTTCTTGTTAATCCGATCTGCATCAGTGATTGACTTTTTATTATTATTTTTTTTTCAGGCACACGATTCTCTAGATGTTGCGATAGTAATTAATACGATTAATTCTCTCTGATTAGTGTCAAATTCCAAATTTTATTTGAACGGCCAAAACAATAAAATGCTTTTGCGTCACATCACGCTTTTTCGCTTACTGCCCCGCCCCCTTTGCTTGTTTAATGGACAGCTGAGATCCTCCTCCTGTTCAGAGCGCTCAGGCCTTCTGACGCTTCTCAGAAGCAGGTCTGATGAAACACGATCCATGTTTTAGAGGCTATTTACATGGTTGTAAATAATCGCAAAGGCCCTCCTATTATACAATCTACGTTATAAATTAGTAATTGAAACAGCACACTGAACTCTACCACTAGCTTATAAGCTATTCAGGTAGAAAAATCTCTTCCCAAAAAAAAGTCTTGTTGGGGTTTTCAATGCCATTTTTATGAGCCAGTGTCACTGCATCTTCTTAAACAATAGACTAACCTTGATGTACAAGGTACACACAGGATAAGTGGCAGCAAAGAAGGATGTTGTTTCCAAATGCAACCTGATACGTGTAATCTGTTCCTCTGATGTATCTCGAGGATTAGCAGCATTGTTTTGGAAAGCAGTGCGAAAAAAAAAAAAAAAGCAAACCGCCTCTGAGGTCCAGAAAGGAAGCTATCTAGTTAACCGCCTGTCTGTATGAGCGAATATCTGCACAATACACCATTAATATTGTTCTTTGTTACTGCAATGTTGCCGTAGTGATATTGCAGAAAGCTAAATGACCCTTCGAACAAATCAGTAATGGTAATGAGGGGTAATGACGGCCATTTTAGTGTTCATTTGCGCTGGCTGGCTCAGAGCGAAAATGAAATTGAAAATGAAATAAACACAGGCACACTTTGCATAATTAACATATGGACAGAGCATACGACAAACCCTTCTTTAGCACATGTCTTTGACAGCTTACACAACACTCAGAAGGAAATACTGCTCATTTTTGGCTGTTGGGATTAAATGAAGATGAACTGCACTAATTACACCCAGTAGATTTGGAACCCGCAATGGATGAGCAGCAATCAGAGTTTAATTTCATTTAAGTTATTTGAGGATCGTGCGTCCTTTTTCGTTCAGCAAGTGACCTCAGAACAACAACCAGGCCAACCAAGACGGCTTGATTGTGAGATCCCAGCAACTGACGCCACAGTAGACTGAAGAAGAGAGAGGAAAAAAAAACAAAACCCATAAGCCAGAAAATGAAGGGCAGCCAAAGAGCTGGGCAATGAAAGAAATGACTGTATGATTTCTTTTGATTTGCAGATTTGTAATTTTATAATTTTTAACAATAACTTTGCAATAATTACTTGTGACTTGGCAGATGGTGTAAATAAGTTATATGTTCACTCAAATTTGCTTGTGCGTCTGCTACAGTGCTGTAAAAAAGTATTTGCCCCATCCTGATTTCTTCTGTTTTTGTGTATCTCTCATACTAAATAGTTTAAGAGCTTCAAATGAAATACAACATAAAATAAAGGCAACCTGAGTAAACACAGAATACAGCTTTTATTTATTTTTTTATTGAAGCAAAAAAAAGTTATCCAACACCTATCACCCATGTGAAAAACTAATTGCCCGCTTAAACCTAAAATCTGGCTGTGCCACCTTTAGCAGCAATAACTGCAACCAAACGCTTCCAACAACTGGAGATCGGTCTTTCACAGCGCTGTGGTGGAATTTTGTCTCACTCTTCTTTGCAGAACTACTTTAGTTCAGCCACACTGGAGGGTTTTAGAGCATGAACTGCCCGTATAAGGTCCTGCCACAGCATCTCAATTGGGTTCAAGTCAGGACTTTGACTACGCCACTCCAAAACTTTAATTTCGCTTTTTTTGAGCCATTCAGAGGTGGGCTTACTCCTATGCTTTGGATCACTGTCTTGCTGCATAATCCATTTGCGCTTGAGTTTCAACTTACGGACTAAAGACTGGACTTTCTCCATTAAGATTTTCTGGTAGAGAGCGGAATTCATGTTTCCCTCAATTATTGCAAGTTTCCCAGGCCCTGAAGCATTAAAGCATCCCCACACCATCACACTGCCACCACCATGCGTGACCGTAGGTATGATATTCTTTTTGTGGAATTCGGTGTTTAGTTCACACCAGATCTAACAGAAACCCTGTCTTCCAAACAGTTCCACTTTTGACTCATCAGTCCACAGAACATTCTCCCAAAAGTTTGGTGTTTTGTGTTTTGGCAAAATTCTGACAAGTCTTAATGTTCTTCTGGGTTAGCAGTGGTTTTTGCGTCGCCATTCTTCCATGGATGCCATTTTTGCCCAGTGTCTTTCTGATAGTGGAGTCATGAACAGTGACCTTTATTGATGCAAGACGGGTCTGTAGCTCCTTCGATGTTGTCCTTGGCTCTTTTGTGACTTCCTGGATAAGTCGTCGCTGTGCTCTTGGTGGAATTTTGGAAGGCCGGCCGCTTCTGGGAAGGTTCACTACTGTGCCAATTTTTTTCCATTTAGAGATAATGGCTCTCACTGTGGTTCTTTGGAGTCCCAGAGCCTTTGAAATAGCTTTGTAACCCTTCCCACACTGATGTATTTCAATCGCCTTCTTCATCATCACTTCTGGAATGTCTTTCAGCTTTGGCATAATGTGTTATTGGGTAAGACTTTTTAACCAAATTCATGCTGTTGAAAATGTTCTATTTAAGTGTTGATTGAACAGGGCTGGCAGTAATCAGGCCTGGTTGCGTCTAGTCCAGCTGAACCCCATTATGAATGCAGTTTCACAGATTTAGGCCCAGTTGGTATTGGATAACTTTTTTGCTTCAATAAATAACATTATCATTTAAAAACTGCATTTTGTGTTCATTCAGGTTGCCTTTGTTTTAATTTCTGAAACAATGTAGTATGAGATATACACAAAAACAGAAGAACTCAGGATGGGGGCAAATACTTTTTCCCAGCACTGTACTACTGCAAGTTTGACTAAAGTAAAGGTGGATAGCAACTGTTGCTAATCGGTGACTGAAAAGAAAAGAAAATAAGGCAGGGCTTGGAGCTGGGCAAATACTATCAGCTTTGATAAACGATATGCAATTAAGCTGCTCTTCTTCTTCGTGGCCATGGTTCCAGTGAGCTGTGCTGTCTGGGTGGGAGGGGCATACTTACTCTCCCTGTCAATCACAGCAACATCAGCCAATCGTGAGCTCATGTATGTAGAAGAGGGTGGATAGCGTGTTCCTATGAGGGTGTTACGCTGCCCTGTGATGCAGCAGGAGCAGCATGCTCGAAGGAAGCACACGTTAGCCTTCACTCTGCCCACTTGGTAGCTGTGGTACAATAGGGGAGGGCTGGATGGTAGGAGGGAACTAACAGGAGGAGAAAATGAGGATTTGTTTTAGGGAAGTGATACGAGACCATCCTGTGATCCTGTGAGTAATGAGTATGATGCATGCTTGCACTCTTGCAGATTCAGAATGGATTATAAAAAGCAGACTTTTTTTTTTTTTAAATGTAAAGACTGGTCTACTGGGCCATGTGAGGTGGTCAGCGTCAGCTGGCTTTTCAAACAGACAGCTCATCTGTGGAGACAGTAGAGCTCTGTCCCGAGTTTGTAGCTGCTGTGTTTACCAGCAGGCAGGACGAGCAACAGAAAGAGACATACAGTGGGTTTGGATGAAAGTCAGAACTCGGAGTGCCGAGGAATTTAAGCTATTTACACAAGTACCCACACAAACAAACACACACACACACACACACACACACAAAAACAGATACAATGACGGGAAGTAAGTATTCAGATTTTTTTGTTTCACTATTGAATTTATCTCTAGAGCATAAATCCACTTTTAATTTTCACACGTCTTTTGACCTTGTACTTAAAAAAGTGTTTTAAAAAAAGCATGTATTCATAAGCTTAAACAAAGATACGTTTTAAAAATAAAATTGATAGGGAAAAAGTATTTGGACACTAATGTACATATATATGTATATATATATTTTATTTTTAGTAGTATTAATGTACATTATGTATATATTAATTATACACTTATATAATATTATATAATGTACATATTATGTAACATATTTAAAATAGAGTTGCAGGATGACCTGAAAGCAGCAGGAACACAGAGAACAATAAGCAATGAACTGCACTGCAATCATCTCTATTTCTACACCTCACACAAATCTCCTCTACTAAAAACAGGAGCTTAGAGCCGTGTGGCTAAAAGTTGCACATGGGTATGAACACCACACCCGCAGTGAAGCATGGTGATGGGAGCATCATGATATGGAGCCGTTTCTCTGAAAACAGCACTGGGGCGTTACACATCATCTATGGAAACATGAATGGAGCGATGTAATGGGACATATTAGAGGCGAATTTAGTCTCATCGGCCAAGAAACTGGGACATAGATGGAGGCTTCAACAAGACAACGACCCCAAACATGCAGCCAAAACAACTCAAGACTAATTTGATAAAAATAATAATAATAAAAAAAAAAAAGCCACAAATTATTTTGAAATTGAGAGTCCATCGGCGGGATCTTCGTAACCTTGAGGAATTAGAGACGAATGGACCAAAATATAACCACAATTCTGCAAAAAGCTAATTACATCTTATGACAGACGTCTCGAAGCTGCCAACACTGGCTTTGCAACAAAGTGCTAATGATGTTAATTTATGGTGTCTGTATAGTCAATAATAATTAAATAGTAATTTTAATCAATTTAAATTTTTTTTAAATGTATCTTTAAATGCTTAGGAACACATACCTTTCTGTTCATATTTATAAGCACAAAACCAAAAGGCATTATGGGTGTAAATTTGAGGTGTACTGAAGTATATTAAATAACAAAAACAAAAAGTGTCCGAATGCTTATTTCCCCTCAATGCAGACTCGCTCGTATATAAAAAATCCCCGCAAGCATAAAGACACAAAAAGAAGACGCTGGTCAATTGGGAAAGTCACGTTGATTTATGATTTGCGAATCACATCAGTGCATTCAGTTATTCACATATGCAAGGTCACAAACTAAACTTTATTGAGCATGATGTACCCAGAGGGGCATGTAACCTATATTATATTTTATTGATTAACTTTTAAACTTTGAAAACTTTTTTTTTTATTTATTAACTTTAAAATCTTAGCATCCTTGACTACTTCTGTACAGTGCTTGTTTTTTTTTACTCAACAGAACTTTTTCTGTTTTTAAATGTGGTCTATAAATAAATTTGACTTGACTTGACTTGTTTTGAATTGACTATATGGCTCCCAGCAACACCTCTAAGACAAAGTAATGCCTGTTGGTGCCAGGTGGGGTTTAAAAACACAACCTCACATTTCCTTAACAATTATAAACAGAAATAATTCTGTAGTGGGAAAAAAGGGGTTTACGGAAATCCAGCAGTTAGGCTAGGCTACCAGTAGCAGCACCTCTGCTTAGGTGAATGATTAATGAATAACAGCATGAGGCTGGCGTGTTCATGGGGGGAAACCATAAAGAGCTTTTACCTATGATCATTCACGCATCAGTTATTCACCCATCAGTCCATGAAACTCACAATTAAAGATCACCTTAGATTAAACATACACAGACTAAATGAATCGATACGTGCTTCTAGCCATAAATCCAGGATGGACCTGTTTTGAAAATTGCTGACGGCGTTTCTTGCAGTAGCTGATATCCTACGATTAGCTTGTATATAAATGCATGCTAGCACAGTGCCTTGTATGTGGAAACATGCATCGTGTCTATGCAGTCACACAAATACGAGGCCAAAGAACTTCAGTGCCAAGCATTTCACAGCAATACCAATTGTTATAAATTTTTTTGGATAATCCCAGCAGTTGAGAACTGAAAACAATATTTCAGCCAACTTTTCAAACAAATTTCATTTTTATATGTGCGATGAGGTCACTAGTGGTCTAGCGGCTAAGGATCCTGTGCTCTCACCGCCGCAGTCCGGGTTCGAGTCCCGAGCAGCGAACCAACCCAGCCACTGGGATTGTACATCCGGCGTAAAACCTGTGCCAAATCAAACATACGGACTAATGATCCGCTTTGGCGACCCCTAACAGGAGCATCCGAAAGGACGACAACATATATATGTGCAATAACCACAGACAACAATTTAATGTTGCACTGAAAATTAGAAAACCTCTTTACTCCACATTAACTCATAATTGAAGTCTGGGCAGCTGTTGAAAAATACAGGTTTGCATAATGCAAATTACACCACTACTCATAATCAGAATCACCTTTACTGCCAAGTACCGTGGGTTTACATGTACAAAGACTTTGTCTTGGTGTACTGGTCTTTTAGTAAAATCAGTAAAATACAAGAAATAAAAATAATATTAATAAGGTAAACATTGTAAGGTAAGATAAGGAAGTAAAAGAGAAAAGAGAATCAAGAAATGAGAAGCATAAATATAAAGAAACTATAAAGCTATGAAAACTATGAGTATAAATAAAAAAAACTATAAAAATTTAGGGAAATAAAAAAAGAATTGAATAAAAAATTCAGTTCTCAATCTGATTGGTAAGAAGTTGTTGAATAATTTCAAAGGGACTTGTACAGTGGATGTGCCACATAATCCAAGTGGGATGATAAACGGATGGCTTTCTCAGTAACAAGCTGCTTTGCTCGGTCTTATTGACTTCAAGAGAAGGTGAGAGAACAACTGTTTCTAGCATGTGATAAGCGGAACTAACGATGCATTGACATATTAAAACTATAAATGAATAAAAAAGTGCCGTGTGTTGGTCTTTAATAAATCGGAAATTGTAATCGTTGGCAAATTTTCTGTGGTATAATAAGAATAAAAGAGTAACACTGCTTTGTGTCAGGCCTCACTGTTGATTATTTTTCTATATCAGCATATCTAAAGGTGTTTTATTCCTTACTTAAAACTTATAGCCATTAACACTCAAGATGTGCGTATGAGCGACATGAGAGAAAGTTTTATTGAAGTAGTCCCGGTTACTTTGCACTTTGCCGAAGTGTTTGTGGTATCCATGCGCCATAATGATCCATGTGTATGTTAGTAACACACAACCACGATACTCCTGGACAAATGGAGTATGGAGTATGAAAACACGTATTTTTTTTTTTTTTTTTTTACAGTGTTTCTCAGTTCCGGTTCTGATGCTCTCCTTTCTCGGTTCTCCGTTTAAACTAGCTCCAGGTTCTTTGCACAAACGAAAAAAGCACATCTCCTGCATTTCCGGTTCATTCACTGCAATCACAGTGGAGCTACTTGACAGTTGGTGTCTGCAAGAGTTCCTGATGTTTATCAGGATATGTAGTGTAACTTGCAAAGCCTTTTATAGCAAGCGGATAAAAAAAGGCTTTAATCTGTTATATACTGTATGCTTCATCATACAGAGACAAGGTAAGTCTTACGAAGGTAAGAAAATACCTATTTTTATTTTATATAATAGTTCAAGACAATAGATGAAGGACAAGCAGAAATGGGAGAGCTGCACTGTTTTCTGCGCTCAGGGAAATCACCATCATGTGTATGAGTACTCCAGAACCAGGATTAAGAAACAGTGACGTAGGGTAATCCTGCTGCATTGACACTGTCCTTCAGTCTCTCCTCATCCGAGCTGAGGAGTGCATTAATCACATAAATGGATTCAACCTGTAATTTAATTATGACCAGAGAACATCTGCTGATTATATTATAGACACTCTGTAATTAATAATGTGCTCATTATGAGCATAGCTCCTGTGCTCTACATGAAACCACTGCTATTGTTCTAACCCACAATCCTTCAAGGAAACTCATGTACTGTACATTTTGTTCCACGTCAGGTATTAAGGAAACGTTTGAGAAATAAGCCGACACAAAAGAAGACAGGGGAGTGAATTCTGGCCCAGAACCACACCCTGAGGGCCCGAGTGTTTAGATTATACTGAAGACAAACAGGTAATGTACCTTAGCGACAGCGTATCAGCTCTAGCATAGCAGTACAATCTAGTTCTGCCATTTTGGGCTTTGAGTGGTCCACATTAGGCAATAGGCTGTCAGTAAAAATGCTTTCAGAGCTAGCAAATATCCACCGTAGACTCATTTTGGATTTAAAAAAAAAAGAGAAAGAAAGAAATAGTAGGCTACTTTATAAGCAGACTCACGTGAAAAGTGTCAGTTGTTCAAACTTAACGATAACTGTCAACGTTTTTCATTTCAACATCAGATCGTTCACTCAGTTAACATTAAATTATTGGACTGGTTTACAGCCAGGACAAGTGTTAAAGGCACGATTAGACCTTTGCTCCCCCAAGATTCTGTCTCTAACGGTTAGATACGTTCGAGATTTGAATGAATCCCGTTCATGTTCACAAAGCTCCGCCCCCAGGATCTACGACGGCCCGTAGAGTAACGTGCCTATGAAATGACTGACAAGAGGCGCATCCACACACAAACAAGAGAAAACAGGTTTTCTCAAAGACTTCTCATACACTTTTGTTAAGGCCAGGGTTTTTTTTTTTTTTTTTTTTTAAACTCATGTTTTACATATCTTCCAGGTTATTCGTGCAAGTAAGGAACAAAAATAAATTGACTCTTGCACCTTTAAACCTTGTGTTTTACCGTGCAAGAATATGAAAATCGCTTGTGTTTAAGAATAAAACTCACAACTTCCTGTTTAATGTAAAATATAATAATATGTGCTGCTATATTATTTGGGTTTTCATGCAACAAATAAGAATGCTAAAGTTTTATTAACGTAAAAACACTGCAAATCCTTCCAATAGGTCTGAATCCTTCCAACAGGATTGCTTAGCTCTTGTCCAATCTGCTTCGCTGAGATCTTAAATACAATGTCGTAAGCTTGCATTACATTTTTATTACACTTGTTGGTCAAAAGTATACGTAAACTTTTTTGTATGGATATTTTTTTATTTTTCATATTTTTGCAATAAAAGATATGGTTTAAAAAAACAATTGTTGGTCAATTCAGATCTAAAGTGCAGTGCTTTCTGTACTGTGGCTGCTTCTTAAGTCTCAAAGGGACACTTTATGTGGATAAGATACATTAAAAAAAATGAGTGAGTCCTCTGAAGCTGTATAACGTCTTTAGTCATGAGAGAGCAGAACACAGCTTGACTTATCGCAGGTGACTCAGAGCCAGACTGCAGCAAAAATTCAAGTTTCAGCCAAGATGGAGCCTATAAACGAAGCATCCTACATTCATTATCACGGGAAAGTTCTTGAACATTTTACAGCAATGCCTAATAGTGACCAGACGGTTACCAGCCGATGTGGAAATGAGTCAGGTGATTTAGAGAAGGAAGACCGGAGATGATAGAGAGCGCTCAGCACCAGCACATGAGGAGCACTGGGGGAGGAGGAGGAGGTCTGCTTTCTGACGCGATTCTGGTTTAAACAGAAAGTCGATGCCGGTAACCTGAGCGCTGTTCATCAGCGAACGGAAAACACGCTCTTGAAGGCTTTGATTAACTCCGTAAATATTTAACATTTAAGGACACAGTGCACACGACTGCCTCTGGGGCAGGAGACCAGACAGAGATCGGAGCTCGTGCAAATTTTCATCCATCACTCTGAAAATGGCTCCTAGCTTTTCACCTTTAGGGAATAGCGTGTTCAAAAAATAATCTTACGTACAGCAGAATATTAAATGATCACACAATTTAGGGCTGCGCAAAAAATTTGATAGATAGACGTTGTACCACCTGAGCTCAGACACTCACACCTGAAGTGTGGCGAGTCGACAGACGAAAAAGGGGGGAAAAAACAACTAGGGAGAGCTGTGTGTGGATTTTAAAAATGACTCAAACACCCACCTGTGGTGAGAAGGCCCAAATTTGTCCTAAACAAATATTAAATATTACGTACTGAATGTTAAATTCACGATTACTAAACAAACGAAGACTAAATGCAAGAAAATGAATGAGTGGGGCAAGTGAGTCACGGCTGCAGGCATCGTCTCGCTCAAAACCCACCAGTAACACATTACACACAGAGAGCGTTTATCAACCGCAATTTTCACCCACAAGTGGTGTTGAGTCTCTCAGCAGAAGAACAGATACAAGAACCAACGATTTAACCAGTTAAAATGCTGCTTGTGTTTGAACTTTTGGAGGACACACTGAGCTCTCTGCTAATATGATTAAAGTTGTATACTAAGCAGCAGTTCTTTTTGATCAGCATTTGCAGTACAAACGTGCTTTTATTCACAAACATCCGCTAGGAATATCGAGCCACAGCGCTCTGCTAGAGTCATGTAAGAATTTAACATATCGTTCTTTACAAAATTGTTAGTGTGAATAGGAATCATGATGGCAGTTCTAAGCCAAAAAAACAACTGCTCTACATGAACAGGCCTCTATGCTGTGATGTACAGGTCCATTGAAGTCCACTGAAAGTTCAAGTACAACCCAGTTACACAGCACAGCGCAAAATACGGCAGGACGCAGGAAAACATTCAGTGAGTTTACAACATGTCCGTCACCTGTAGCCAAAACGGAACAAGCATAAATTCTGACTAAAGTACTAAAGTACCTCTGAAGCTGAATAGATGGTGCTCAGTATCGTTATCGGGTCGATACCAGCAGAAAACGGTGGAACGGATATCGGAGAAAACATATCGCATATCGGATCCTGTAACAAAATGGCAAAAAAATTGGAAATGGAATTTCGAAAGTTTCGCTGTTTACACATAAATAAACTGTTTTTTCTTTTGTTGATTTTATTATACTTATGCTTCATTATAATTACAATGTAAGTGATTTTTATGCGAAAGAGTTTAACTGTGAAGTACTTCAGTTTAAAAAAAAAAGGAGTTTTTTTTTTTTTTTTTTTAAGAAAACAATATTGGATGAGTATCACATTTTGGCTGATACTCAAGGTTTCAGTATTGGTATTGGAAAAAGAAAAAGTGGTATCGTGTCGCCGCTACATAAAGGTATTAAATTTGCAGAAGTCTGTTTCCATCAGATGAAGGCAAATTCACTGTTTGCTGCTGTTCAGGGTTTCAGTATCGGAATCGGAAAAGGAAAACTGGTACCGTGCCGTCTCTATCTGAAACCAATAACACTTTTCCTGGCGCTTTGTGAGCAAACCTATACCTGTCTCTTTACGTACTGTGATTTGATATGTTTTGCTCACCTCTAATATCTTCAGCTCATGAATCTTCAGCTCCTCCACCCTGTCTCCTCTGCAGCCTACATTTTCTATGACTTAATCATTTTAATTTGCTCTCTTTACGCCTATATAATTCCCTATACGTACAGCCATAGCTATAATGCATAGACTGCTAATGCTGCTGTCTGGTTTGCAATTTTAATTCCACTTTAATTCATATGAAACCCAATCATCTGTTACTTTGCTTCTCTACTAGATGAAGTGCAAAGCGTTGTTGGTTCAGCCTGACAGTTGCCAGGAGCTGATGCTTTAACCACTCATGCAGTACTTTTTCTAGTGAGAGCAAATATTCCAAGCAGGAACCGTTCCTCTGTTTTTTAGAAGTAACCATGAAACATGCCAGAGCGAACGTTTGTTTGGGCTACGCAACACAACACTCAGACCAGGTGAATCAACATAGCAGGGAGTGATGATCATGTTTCTTAACCCAGATGAGAGGGAGGAGGGGGGGGTAAAACCAGCGCTCAGAGGGGGGTAATGTATCCGGCAAGGCTGAACGCACTCTCACACTGCGTTGTGCTTATGCAGTTTTATACACATTATACACCTTCTTCACCTTAGCAGAGACAACAAGAAACATTTCTAACGAGAACACATCTTTCAGCGATCATCTTTGCACAACCATAGTGCAAGATCCGGCTTTCCCTCAGCGTGCAATAAACCAGGATACAATTAAATATGATCTATTAATTTAATACCAAGAAACTACCAAATAGCCTGGGAGCTTTGATCTTTTACACTTTTAAATTGACCAAAAAAAAAATTAAAAAAATAAGACTAGGAATTTGTAATATATATGAAACAATAAAGCAATGATCTGCTGCAGGATCAGAAAACGGGAGAAAAGTGTGCAACTCCAATACTGCACAATGTTGTGGTTGGCACTCACGTTGATGTTTCATAATTCGGGGAGGAAAGAAAAAAAAAAAAAAAAGAAAAGGAACAGGTTTGGATAGATTACACCACGATGTCGACACCGTTTCACTCACACAACGTGTAATCTACATAACAACACTCGATTGGTATCTATATAAAAATAATACAAATATAGACTTATTTATTTATAACAATAAAACACTTTATATTCATTACCACTATGGATAGAAGAAAAAGTGCTAATTCAGTATAGACGTGCTTTAAATTTCATTCCAGCTGTTTTATACTTCAACAAGAAATTTAAAAGATGGCATTCATGTAAAGTTCAGTTTGATTTCGTCATCTCAATGAGAGACCAAGGCAATATTCAGGCAAATTATTAGTGTGTGTATTAAAAAGGTTTATTTAGAGACAATAAAAAAAATAATACAATGAATACAGTCCTTTGTGTCACGTCGGACCGTGATATATATACACTAATGCTGTAAAATTTGAAAGGTATGGGTGATATGACAAAAAATATCGCACCATGATTCTTGAAGACATTTCTACGATACACGATATGTATCACAATATATAGGTTTGCTCACAAACCTTAAAAAAAAAAAACACCAATTCAATGATTATTGTAGAAGATTTTAACATCAGATCAGCCAGTCAGAGTGTAATTAAAGTTATAAAACACGCACGAACACAAAAAGATCGCAATATCTACAATAGATTGTGTTGTAATTTATCACGATGTCAATATTATACTGTCGTACCAAATAGGAATATAATTCCTTTGGCCATTATTTAGTGACAGTACAAACTGAACTCATACACACCCCCACCCCTGAATTAGTTTTATACAAAAGTATTGATCAGGGCTCTGTTTTAAACGCTGTATTAAAAAAATACATAAAATCTACAAATCTACATAATCATTCAGGGAGAGTTAAACATTGCAACGATCCTGTTTAGATAAAACATTTGTGCACTGGCAAATATGGGGAAAAATAAATAAAGAAAAAAAAAAAACACCCTCCTTGGAAATCAATTCAAGAATACTGACATGCAACAAATTTAATTACAAAAAAAGTTGACAAAAAAAATTGCAATGTGGTTTCTTTTTTACTGGCTTAATAAACTAATTCTCACCGAAAGCATTTGTGGTGCGTTTTATTTTTTCTGACTCAAGAAAAGTAAAGCGTGACCCCATGAGTCCTGCTGTGTTTTTTTTTTATTACACGTGTGCCGTGTCCTTTTCCTTTCCCCCTCGCTGAAGTGTAACCTCTAAAGAAACGCATTCAAATCGCACACTAACACTTTCTATACACCGTGCACTTCATTTAAAATCACAATGGGCAACGATTTGCTTGTGTGGTCTGTATGGGATTACGTGTCTTCTTAAAAAACTAAAGCCCTGATTTACTAAGAAGCCAAATATCGTGCACTGATTTGCGTGTGCACTGGGACGAACTGTGTGTGCGCAGGAAGTGATGCGTGACTTACAAAGGACAGCTGCGTGAGTGAATTATATCACATGCAAAAAAAAAAAAAAAAGAAACGTATGTAAAAGAGGCTTTTGTTTGTGCTATTCGTATTAAAGATCTGAAACTGAAACCCGTCCACACATTCACACGTCCAGTATAATGTTGATTAAAGGTGCAATAGTCAATATTTTTTTATTTCATAATAATAGAAATAATGTGGAAAATTATATAGAAATAAGAAAAAAATCATAGTTTAAGTTACTGTCTCAGAAAAAGTGTACTATGTAGCTGGAAAAAAAACAGCTTGAAAACATCTGGAATGTTTGTTTGTATTTAGATTGGCCTCTTGTACGTCATTTTATAGACACGCCCCCAACGCCTCTTCAAATCCCTGATAAATCATTATGAGAAGAAGTTGTATGTTTCTAGAGTTGTAACTTGGCTTTCAAGAAGCTGAATGTCTGCTTGAAAGTGATGTCCTGACAAGCCTTGCTAATGGTAACTCTAGTTAGCATGCTAACTCTAGTTGAACCACTGTGAGTTTTGGGGCGGAGCTTTGTGTACATGGGAGGAAAGGGAATCTTATTCAACTCTACCCATTTAACCCTATGAGACCAATTTTCCTCCACAAATCTTACCTAGCGCACTTTTAAAGGCTGTACAGACCTGAATGAAATACAATACGAACGCAAAAATGTAAGCTTATGTTCTTATCATATGTAGTGTGGCGTGAATGAAAACTTTTTCAGAGTCTCTATTTAAATGCTGTTGGCATCATAAGTGTGAATGTGTGGTGGAATTCTTCGCTGTGTTTATATTGTCAGCATTTTAAGAAACTTTTTGATCATTACAGTTTAAAGACGGCACGATACCACGTTTTCTTTTCCAAAACCCGATATCAAAACCTTGAGTATCAGCTGATATCGATACTCATCCGATACTGTTTTCTTTAAAAACTACTAAGCTGTTTTTTAACCGCACTTCACAGTTAAACTCTTTTACACAAAAAACACTGAATAATAATGCATAAATATAATAAGATCAATACTAACAAAAGAAAAACAGTCAAGTCTCTTTATATGTAAACATTTCCAATTCTAAAACTAAATCTTTTCCAAATCCAATTCCAATCTACGTGATTTGTGACGGGATCCGATATCAGATCTGTTTTCTCTGATATCCGATCCACCATTTTATATACCATCTCTACTTTTAGGTGGAGTAAATCACATTGTGGCCGCTAAATGAATTCATCTGCATTGACACCGTCATGTATTTTGACAAAACACAGAAGACGTATCATGTAAAAGACATCCAGTACTCTGTAGACCCTGTTAATACATCAGCTTGCTCTTTTTTCTCTTTTTTTGCGGGTAATCAGGGCAAAAGTGTGCAGTCTGGATTAGACGGAAGGTCGCTTACACTACGCCGAACTGTCACAAGTTACTAGTCATAACTTGACTCTGATGTAATTATCCTTCAGGCGAAATGACTGTGTATTAATGCAAACCCTTTGCCACTAGAATTACTCCACCCAAATAACTTTCTTCTACACAACATGTTCCTTCCTATTACAGTATAGACTGTATACCTCGCATATACTCATTGTCAACATATGTGTCGAAACGTCTGTGTGTACGTTCTGATTGAGACACAAGAACAATTCCTCTTGTTTAACCAATAAATATATTAAAAAAGAATTTCCTTCTCTTTTTGCTCTTCACTCTTTTCTCGTAAAAGATGGCTGTGTGATTATTTACATAATAGAAACTTCAAATGGCTGAAAGGGCTAACGGCACAAAAGCGCCTTTGTCTCAGAAGCTTTTGTTTATCTGTATCAGTATCAGTCATTTACAGTGAGTTTGAGAAATTGGGTCAAAAGTGGCTTTAAACCTGTTTTAAGACAAGCTAGGCATGATCGTAGATATTTGAAATATATATAAAAATAAAAAGTTGCACCCTACTCGAGGTGATGTGTAAATGATTTCTGTGAAATGTGTGTGTGTGTGTGTGTGTGTGTGTGTTTGTGTGTGTGAGTGAGAGTCGGAGAAATGCCCTACATTTCAAGCAATGCTTTCCCTTATTGCCAACATGCCAAACAAACTTTCACTAAAAATAATCGCAGGAGGCTCGTCTCCACGGCGTTTCTCCGTCATTCTGGAAATGCAGAACCGTATGTTAAATTGCTTTCTCACTCTGACGCCACAGAAAGGCCTTGCTAGCTGGTCCGCTCTCAGACATCCTTGCCGAGAAGTTGAGATCATCTGCGGTTATTTAAAAAATATATATATATGTATATATGGAGGGACAGGAGGGTATGGTGGAAGTTTGAAGATAAATCCAGTTAACACCAGTTAGGAAATTCATGATACTTTAAGAGGCAGGTACGTACATCCTTTTGAAAGTGTTTTTGCAAGTTAAAGCAATCCAAGTTCTCACGATAACAAATTGTCGTTTCCCCCCCCCCTTTTCTTACAAACGCATTTGCTTTGCCACCCAATCTGGAATTAAGACATTATAAACACTAACAGGTATTACGCAGGTATCTGAGACGACTTTGCGTCCAGACATCACCACAAAACTTAGTGCAGATTGACTAAAAGCCTCTTCAATTAAAAATCAGACAGCATCCATTAGATCTTGAGTGTAGAGATAATATAATTTAATGTTTAAATGCATTATACTTTCAGAGCTGCTGTTGGAGAAAATTAATCAACACCTTCTGACCAATCAGAAGAGAATTCAACAGCGCTGTGGTATATATTGATCATTATTTGATAGTAGGGAAAAAGTTTTGGTAGTACTTTTTTTTTTAAATATCATGGCATATAATAGAATTTGGTGTATTCATCATTCTTCATGTTTCATAGGCTATAACTTTTAAGTGCACAGGTGAATAATTCTTCACTTAATTATGAGGGCCTGAGAGTTTCTCTGAAGCCTGATTTCATTTCCCCTAAAGGAACCAAGTCTTCTCATGTGTATTGGATCATATTGCAGCACCTGCTTGCCGATGCTCGGTCCTTAGTGAAGTTCTGGAGGAAGTCTAAAGCTGCGTTCAAAAGTAACTTAATGTGCTTAATGATTTGAAAGCTTTTGACTGGCAGCGTATTAGGAGCCTTTCAAATTTAGTCTAAATTAATCCATATCACTTTAAAAATAATGACCTGTAACACAAAGATGTCTAATGACAAAGTAATGCGGGTTAAGTCTGAGTACGTCCTCGTACAACTTTTACGCTTATTCCAGTACTATTTCCACATAAAAGTTAGACACGGAGGACTTTTTTTTTTGGTTGCATTTTGTCATCCGATAAATTAAGTTTGAATACAGGTGCTTGACTTTAAAAGATTCAAATTATTAAAATGACGCGACTCTTAGGTGACTGGATTTTTTCGAGCGTAGATCCTTCAGGATGGGACTTTATCAGAAAGTGTGAATATTATCCAGAAATGTACTTTTTCATGCTTTCATTGCATTATCTTTAGTTTTAGAATAAATTAATTGCGCCCATGTTTGGCTTAATTTGCACTCTTCTCTAAAGAAAACATACTGACTGTACAAACTGACCAAACAGTCATTTGCTATTGTTACAGCTCACTTTAAATGGGTGGAGTTCCTAATTTTACTGTAATAATCAATGCATCATATAAAATTCAATCCTCGAGATAAGTACTGTCTCTGATTAAAATGTTGTCTCCTCTGATCTTGTTTGAGTACACCAAATAAAGTAGGTACACTTTGGGAAGGCTTTCCACTAGATGTTGGAGTGTGGCTGTGGGGATTCATGTTCATTCAGTTCATTAGTGAGGTCAGGCGCTGATGTCGGGATGTTGAGGAGGTCTGGGGTGCAGTCAGTGTTCCAGTTCATCCTAAAGGTGTTCAGTGGGGTTGAGGTCAGGGCTCTGTGCAGGACACTCGAGTTCTTCCACTCCAACCTTCACACACCATGTCTTCATGGAGCTCACTTTGTGCACAGGGGCATTGCTGCAGCATTCTAGACAATTGTGCGCGTCCCACTTTGTGGCAACAGTTCTGGAAAGAACCACATATGGGTGTGATGGTCAGGTGTGCACATACTTTTGGCCACTGTCAGCAAATGGCATCGGATGTAATACTGGGCTTCAATGGTCAAGGTTCAAGCTCAAAGTCAGAATCACACCTAACTGAGACACGCCTCTGTTTTCAGAACCCGGGCATTCAACTGTCCGAGAAGCTGAAGTGCAAAGTGATCAGTACACTCATATAACTCAACTCAACTCTTTTCGGGCCAAAAGCACCAAAAACTAATTAATAAAACATTCTGGAGGCAAACTGACATCAAATGCAGAGCTAGATATGATCAGTCTCGCTCTAACTTACCAAAATGGCATGCTGGGTAGTGAGTAGCCCGTTGCTTAAAGTACTGAATAGTTGTGATTTCAGCTCCCAGGATGGCTGTTGCACCCCTGAACACTCAGCTGCTCAGGTAAATGAATATATGACATTCTTCATCAGTTGTAAGTTGCCATAGAGAGTGTTTAGGGATACAGAAAGCTGAAATTGTCCTTGTTGGGTTTTTTTAGACATACAAAATCTTGCCAGCTTGTGGGTTCTGGGATTCACTTTAAAAAAGACTAGCTTCTATTTGATCCAGATGGACCAATTAACTGAACCCACAGCCATGACTATAGCCCTCAACACAACAGCCCAATAACCTGGAAATTAGGGCTCAGTTTACAGGAGTTTAGAGCTGCATTTTTTTTAATGTACACTCTGAAATGAGAGAAAAACAAAGTCTGGCCCTCACGGACAAACCTCCAAAACACTGCAACCTGACATTTATCCTGTGCAAAAGCATGCAGGCAAAACAGAGCAGGTATTTGTTTGGTTGTGACTTGGGCAGGGCCTTGGCAAAGTCAGCGTATACAGGAATATTCAAACACACCAGTACACTACAAGCCAACAAGCCAGAAGGACCCTGGCCACACCTCAAACCATCACGCCCTCCTCATTTAAAGCATATCTGGGCTATAGACAGAATGGAAAATGGAACATAGTGCCCATTATCAACTGAATCTCAGGCTTTGGCTCAGCCATGCTTAAAATACCCAGCGACAGCGTCACTGAGGATTACCGACAAGATTATTCCTTATGTAATCTCGGCACTACGTCAAGGCACTGAGCCATAACTTGATGCTACAAAGACCAGTTAAAAGGTAACACGTCCATGGCCGGGAGCCAAGGAGCAATATTTGGCTGTGGGAGGGAAGGCTTTCTCTCTCTCACCTGTCAATCAGAGCGATAGTAACCAATCGTGGGCGTCTGTGAATGCATGTATGCAGAAGAGGGCAGGTAGGGCGTTCCTCCAAGTGTGTTACGCAGTTTGAAAAGATGCAGTTTGCTGGCTTCACATGAAGCACGTGTTAGCCTTCACCCTCCTTGGATGGTACCTGTCGTATGATGGGTGGGTGGGAATTGACAGGTGAGCAAATTCTGGAGAAAAAGGGGGGGTGGGGTGAGGTCGGGGTCAGTAAGACCCAAGACAAGAAGATGAAATAAAAAAGCAAGATTCTCATGAAAATAATAGTAGTAATTGCCGAGAATATTTTGTCTAGCGACAGAGATAGAGACCTACCTGGAAACTGAATCAAACATTTATAAACCAGATGAAGAATAAAGAACATGTAATCCACAGGAAATTAACTGAAATGCATCAGAGGAAAGAAATAGCTTATGAAGGGCTCAGTGGATATTGCATAACATAATAACTTACTGTACAACATAATAATATGTCAGCGGTTAAGATTCTGGGCTGAAGACCAGAAAGCACTGAGTTGTATAAAGGCAGTTTGGAGGTAGTTGCACCTTTAAGAAAAGCCCTCATCTGCTCAGATACACACTATATGGCCAAAAGTTTGTGGACACCTGACCATCACATCCATATGTGCTCCTTCCCAAAACTGTTGCAACAAAGATGGAAGTACACAATTGTATAGAATGTCTCTGGATGCTGTAACATTACAATTTCCCTTCACTGGAACTAAGAGGCCCAAACCTGTTCCAGCATGACAATGCCCCTGTGCACAAAGCGAGCTCCATGAAGACATGGTGTGTGAAGGTTGGAGTGGAAGAACTCGAGTGTCCTGCACAGAGCCCTGACCTCAAACCCACTGAACACCTTTAGGATGAACTGGAACACCGACTGAACCCCAGACCTCCTCACCCAACATCATTCACTAATGCTCTTGTAGCTGAATGAACACAAATCTCCACAGCCATGCTCCAAAATCTAGTGGAAAAGCCTTTCCAGAAGAGTGGAGCTTATTATAACAGCAAAAAGGGAATAAATCTGGGATGGGACGTTCAAAAGGCGCACATGAGTGTTATGGTCAGGTTTCCATAAATGTTTGGCTGTATAGAGTATGCTTGGATTGGATTGCATCTTTTACCCATTTAAAACCTGGATATAAATGTCAGCACAATGAATAAATGTAATATAACTTAAATTATAACATAATGCAAAAAAACCAAAAACAGCTGTAGCCTTTAAAGTGGAATTCCACAATCATCACGAATGATGACGAAACACTGAAGCTCTACACCAGGGGTATTCAACTAAAATGTGGAGAAGTCCAGTTATATAAAACTGCTTGACCCAGATAAGCAATGATCATGACTGAATGGAGGCAACCGTCACATTTTAATGATTAACCATTAATGATTAGTTTATAGCTATAAATAAGATCATGTGAAGTGGTTATATTTTGTTTAGCAGTGATATTTCACGTTCAGAACATACGAGACATGACTTTTTTTTTTTTCAGTCATTTGACCAATCAGACCTGAGAGCGCAAATGAAAAGAAATGTCCATGAAAGTCTGTGAAAACTCACCCTTTTCTGAGCTAATGCCTCTAGCGCTGTGGCTAGTCTCTGGTCCGATGCCTTCAGCATGTGATTGGATAAGCCTCAACAGAAAACCTGCTACAGAGGCCAAGCTGGTTCATGTTTAGAAAAGCAAGAGTTACTGACCTACAGCCAGTTTTTGCTTTTTTTTTTTTTTTCCTCGTACATTTATCAGCTCTGCTACAGTATCTACAGTTTCAAGTGCTCGGTTTGGTCTGCTGAAATACTCTGCGGTCCGCCAACTCTAGATTGTGATTTTGTTTATCGTATCGTGATTTCGATAAAGATCAACAGATGTCATATATCTACACTCACAGGCTTACCTGTCTGCATGAAATCCATTGGACTCCTACCAAACTCCTACTCACAGGTCTATTCAACAGGTGCTGCTTCACAATTTTTGTATCAAATTCATATAAATCTGCATATAAACTTGGTGTTTTTTTTTTTTTTTGACTTACAGGACATCTGTTCAAATCTGTGTGTTCAACCACGATGTGTTTAGTGCAAGAAAAGTCCAACTTCATTCACATTCTCAAACCTTTAGGAAACGTTTCACTGCACTGTTACTAGGAATAATAAGCAGAAGCCGAGGGTTAGTAAAAGGTTTGTTTACTCGGTCTGTGAAAACTGTGGCAGTGCAACACCTTGCTCCAATCTGGGAAGCCTTAGCAGTCTTATTGCCCACTCTTTTTTTTATATTAGTGGAGAAAATATCATTTAAAATTGTTTAGAGAAGTTTGCGATATCGCAACGTCACAAGCAAAGTTAAAAGAAATGAAAGGGTGAGGAGACCTGATGTAAATGCACGCCCGGGATCTGGATTAACTGGCCCACCTGCCCCAGGTGTTTTCTTCTTACTCTCGCCCATTTCCATCTGCAATGTAAGGTGTGCTAAACAGACTGAAAAGTTGCCTGAGTGCATTATTATTAAAAAGAAGGTCACTGCACTTCAATTTGGCTGTTGTCCAGTTAAATGTTTACATATGAACTCAGTTTAAAAACATCTGTGCAGTGACCTAGTGCACTTCTAGTGCGTAGGAGTAAACAGAAGAGTAAGTTTTGCATTGAGACATGACAGGATGTGACGTCAGCTAGAATGTTTACACAGCATATTTCTATATTATATATATATATATATATATATATATATATATATATATATATATATATATATAATTTTCAAGGCTTAGTTTACTCCATAAATAAGCAAGACGGAGAGAAGCTGTATCTGTTTATCCTGTCCAAGAAGGAGAAATAAAATAAAGCTGGCTTTGTTGCCTGGCAACAAGCCGCCCCGCCTCGCACCGCCTCCGCCCCCTCAACTACGGCCCCGCCCCCTTGTGCGCAAACAAATCGAGCCACGCGACGCTGTGCGCGAGGGGGGGAAAAAAACAGCCGTTGAAAACAAACTGTCATTTTTTTTTAAATCACAGAATGATTCATAACGGTTACTTGTTCTCTTATAGCATAAATACGTCTAAATAATGTCTTAATTCATAGTTAATGTCACGACGGAGCTACACAGGAGATTAAACACATATTTTTATGCTAACGAACCGCAAAAGTGCGAAAAAAGTGACGTAAGTTGAACAGCCACAGGAGGAAAGGAAAGGGGGGGAAAAAAAACAAAAAAGTTACCTTTGGAGTAAAGAGACTTGGGGGAAGTGAGGTCGATATCCGTGCCGAACAGTGAAATGAAGTCAGAGGGCATCTCAGTGCCTCTCTGGGCCGGGGAAGAGAGCTCTCTCTGGGTTCTAGTGAGAAGCAAAAAGTTACGAGTAGCAAAAGTTTAATCTTTTCGCTCATTCATAAAAGTGGCGTGTCGTCAGCTCTCCGAGTTTAGCAGACTGAAGAGTGTGAGGCGAGTTTGTCTCGTGCAGCCCCTCCCACCTGACACACGCGCGTCGCCGAGGAGAAGCGCGCACACGCGCCCTGTGTCAGGTGGGAGGGGCTGTCTCGCGCTTCTCCTCGGCGACGCGCTTGTGTCAGGTGGGAGGGGCTGCACGAGACAAACGCGTCACACAGCGGTCACGTGGTCGAGGAACTTTAAATGCATACTAGCAATTCATGTTTATAATCCACATATAAAACTCTGTCAACGTTTTCAAACTATAAAAACATTGAATTTCTCTCTCTCTCTCTCTCTCTGTCTCTCAGTTCTCACAGTATCCATCTGTATCACTGTGACCTCATTGTATTTCTTCATTATTTATTATTCATTATTTATCATTATTTATTAAATCAGTGTGACAATTGTTTAACATCAGTCCTTTCTTTTTCTAAGAGTTATATCAAGCTGTGTCCTGTGTTCATGTGTAAAATGTCACACTCATCATACACGGTCATGGCGTAACATCGGTGGAATGGATCAGAAAAGGATCGGCATGATTCATCGCTATCAGTTCGCAAAAGTTCACATACACTAAGTTGACTTTCTCTTTAAACAGATTCCAGAAACATATGTAATGGTGCTTAGAAACTTCTAATTGGCCAATTGTCATGATTAGGACTTGATTAGGAGTGCATCTGTGGCTGTAAAAGGGCCTTACCTTTAGAGCCAGTGCCTTTTTTGCTCTTGATATCATGGGAAAATCCAAGCAACTCAGCCAAGACCTGGGGAATAGACAGTATGGACCTCCACAAGTCCAATCTTGGGATCACCCAGACATTGTGTCATTCATGGAAAGAAGCACAAATTCCACAAACTCCCAGTGACAGATGAAATTTGGTCCAAAAGTGAACAACCGAACCCCAAGACAACAACTTTTACATTTACATTATGACATTTGGCAGATGCCCTTATCCAGAGCGACTTACAAATGTGCTTTGAAGTCTCTATCAATATATACATTGCGATACTGGTTCGCTAGGTCACAAACTAAGAATACCATCATTCTAAAAACTCTGTTGGGAGGTAATATAGTAACAAGCGCTCAGACAGTACAAAGGTTTTTTTTTTTTTAATGTGCTAATTTAAGTACTTTAGGTAGAGGTAAGTCTTTAGACGTCATTGGAAGACTGCCAGTGACTCAGCTGTTCAGACATCTAGGGGAACTTCATTCCACCACCCAGGTGCCAGAACGGAGAAGAGTCTTGATGCATACCTTCCTTGTACCATGAGTGATGGTGGGACCAGTCGAGCAACGCTAGAGGATCAGAGGGAGCCTGGTGCTGTGTGGGCTGTGATAAGTGCTTTATGATAAGTGGGTGCTGGTCCATTTTTGGCTTTTTGTAGGCAAGGATCAGTGTTTTAAATCTGATGCAGGCAGCTACAGGAAGCCAGTGGAGAAAGCGTAGCAATGGGGTGGTGTGGGAGAACTTAAGGTTGAAAACCAGTTGTGAAGCTGCATTCTGGATTAGTTGCAGAGGACAAATGGCACTCAGAGGCAGACCTGCCAGGAGCGAGTTGCAGTAGTCCAGTCTCGAAATAACAAGGGACTGAACAAGCACCTGTGTGGCCTGTGTGGAAGGAAATGGATGAATCTTTCTGATGTTATAAAGGAGAAATCGGCATGAGCGTGTCAGATTAACAATGTGAGAGGAATAGGACAGTTGATTGTCCATGGTTACTCTAAGGTTGCGTGCAGTGACCAAAGTGAGATCAGAGAATTGTCCAGGGAAATCGCAAGATCCTGACATGGGGATGAGTCACCTGGGATGAACAGCAGTTCAGTTTTGCTGCTATTAAGTTTCAGCTGATGAGCCGTCATCCATGATGGGATGTCTGCCAGACATGCTGATATCTGAGCAGAAACATGAGTGTCTGAGGGAGGGCAGGAGAGGGTGAGTTGAGTGTCATCTGCATAGCAGTGGTATGAAAATCCATGTGAGGATATGACCTCACTGAGAGATTGAGTGTAGAGGGAGAACAGAAGAAGACCAAGTACTGAGCCTTGTGGGACACCAGTGGAGAGTCTACGGGGAGCAGATGTGGATCCCCTCCATGTCATCTGATGTATGTATCCTTCATGAGGATAGACAAGAGTGTCTTGTGGTTCACTGTGTCAAACGCTGCTGAAGGGTCAAGGAGGATGAGGACTGAAGAGGACTTTGGCTGATCTAGCAGAATGTAGCTTCTCAGTGATGGCCAACAGGGCAGTCTCTGTGGAGTGTGCTGCTTTGAAACCAGACTGGTTAGGATCTTGGAGGTTGTTCTGTGAGAGATAGAGAGACAGTTGATTGTAGACAGTTCATTCAAGGGTTTTAGAAAGAAAAGAAAGAAGTGATACTGGTTGGTAGTTGCTGATGTCAGAGGGATAAAGAGTGGGTTTCTTCAGGATGGGAATAACCCTTGCTCTCTTGAATGAGGTTGGTACATGACCAGATGTTATGGAGCCATTGATAACAGTGGTGATGAAGGGGATGAGGTGTTAAGAGATGGTCTGGAGCATTGCGGAAGGGATTGGATCCAATGGGCAGGTGGTAGGATTGCAGGACAGGGTGACTTGCAGGATCCCTTCTGTTGCTAGTTTAGAAAAATGTGCCAGTGAAGGAGAAGGAGAATCCTCTGTGTGTAGTGTAAAAGTGAAGGTCTGGCAGATTTTTTCAGTCTTCTCATCATAAAAGATTCAGCAGTCAGGGAGGACAGAGCAGGAGGAGCCGGTGGGTTGAGTAGTGAAGAAAAGATGTTGTGGAGCTTGCAAGGATCTTGTGCAGATGTTTCTAGCTTTTCCTTGTAGAAGACAGTCTTAGCAGAAGTCCCTTCAGATGAGAATTTGGACAGGAGAGCATGGTAAGAGACAAGATCTGTGTCAAGTTGTGATTTCTTCCACTTTCTCTCTGCTGTTCTTAATTCTCTTCTCTGCTGCATAACACATTCGATAGCCAAGGAACAGGGCAGGAAATCTTCCTGGGTTTAGAAGATAGAGGGCAGTGGAGGTCCATGGATGAGGAAAGTGAAGAGAGGAAAGTGTCTGTGGCTAACTCCAATGGTAGGGAAGAAAAGGAGTCAGGGTCGGGAAGGGATGATAGGGTGCAGGAAGCTGTGAAGGAAGGGGAGAGAGAGTGGAGTTTTCTATGAGTGGGAGAGAAGTATTGATAGCTGATTTTAGACAGGGTAGGGAGGGTGATTGTGAATGATACCAAGTGATGATCGGAGATGTGGAGTGGGGTAGCACTGATGTCTGTAGCTGGAGAGGGGCGGCTGAAGACAAGGTCCAGGGTGTTTTCTCACTTGTGTGTGGGAGAGCAGCTGTTGAATGTTAAGGAGAAGGAATGCAGATGAGGGAGAAGCCAAGAGGACTGGAGCTTGTCAGAGGGGAGGCTGAAGTCTCCAAGGACAGTAAGAGAGGTGCTGTCAGTAGGGAAAAGCCTGAGGAACATGTCCATTTCTTCAAGGAAGGCCTCTAGGGGACAAAGAGGGTTGTAGATGACAATGATGAGAAGGTTGATCGGGGAAATAACTGTAACTACATGGAATTCAAAGGATGAGATGTTGAAATGAGACAGTGAGAGAGATGTGAAGCACCATCTCTGAGACAACAGCAGACCTGTACCACCACCCCTGCCAGCTTCTCGCGGAGTGTGAGAGAAAGTATAAGCCGAAGATAAGGCAGCCAGTATAGCTGAGCTCTCCAGAGAGATCCAGGTCTCAGTTAGTGCCAGAAAGTCAAGAGAGTAATGGGAAGCTAAAGCTGAGATGAAATCAACCTGGTGAAGCAGCTGGTTACATCCACTAATAAGAGAGTCCTACATTGCCATGAACTGAAAGGCTGTTATGCAAGGAAGAAGCCCCTACTCCAAGATTGATTTTAAAAAAGGCAGACTGAAGTTTGCAGCATTTTAGAGAAGTGTTCTCTGGTCAGAAGAAACAAAAATTTAACTATTTGGCAATAATGATCAGCACGATGATTGGAGGAAAAAGGTTGAGGCTTTTAATCCCAGCTGTGAAGCATGGGGGTGGCAGCATCATCATATTGTAGGGGTGGAAAAGGGACTGGTGCATTTAAGAAAATAGATGGCAACAGCTCAAGACATCAACCAGAAAGTTAAAACTTGGTCACAACTGGGTCTTCCAGCAGGACAATGATCACAAAATTATAACAAAATGACCTAAAGACAACAAAGTGAAAGTATTGGAGTGGCCATCACAAAGCCCGGGCCTGAATCCCATAGAAAATTTGTGAACTGAACTGGAAAACTGTGTCTGAGCGAAGACGCCAAGACTGATTTACACCAGCTCTGTCTGGAGGAATGAACACAAATTCCAGCAAAGCATTGTGAGAAGCTTGGGGAAGGGGAAATAAATAGCAGTACATAAAAGCTGAAATAAATCTATCTTAGTTATTATTTTGAAATCATGTCTTATAGAAATAAAGTAGCCACCCTAACTGACTTAACACAGGGAATGTAAAAATTGAGTTTGAATGTCTTTAACCTAGGTGTATGTAAACCTTTGGCTTGAACTTTATATATTACTACTATTCTATTAAAATAATTATATTTTTAAATAAACACATTCTAAAATATTTTTGGTCATGATGCACTAGGACATAAATCTACAAGGTGTTCCAAAAGTCTCCATATGTAGGTGGCTATGTTTGCCACCACCTGATTGGTTGTGCCTTCATCAGTGAATGTTCATGGACGTCCATGTCTCGGGTTGTCCGCAGCACTTCCAGTCTTTTGGAATTTGTTAAGGATTTTGGCAGCAGTGTCGTGTGTGATGTGCTGGCCATGTTTCCTGTTAAAGTCCATCACAACTTTGCAACAGCTTCCCGATCCAGCCAACAGAATGATTTCAATACGTTCTTCTTTTGTCAAAGGCATTCTTAAAGGCTATTTGAAAAAAATATATAATATAAACCAAGTATGAAAAATTTTGGAAGACATTTTGCTAAAAAGTGTTAATTTCCCCTATGTATGGAGACCCCTATGTCTTTGGGACACCCTGTATCAAAGACTTCACTTAATTAAGATTATGTTCATTTGGCAATAATTACACTTGTTTGATTTGACATGACTCTCTGTCTCTCTCTCTCTCTCTCTCACACACACACACTCACACACTCACACACACACACACACACACACGCAGCTTCTGTGTGGATATTGGGACAGAAAGTAGAGTTACACATGTTACCGTCTCTCAGCTCTGTCGCTTTCATAATTAGGTTCAAGTTAATGAACAACAAGTATTCAGGAAGCCTGTGTAGATTTCTAATCACTCGCACTATAAAAGGAAATTAAATAAAAAAATAAAATAAAATAAAATAAAATAAAAGAGATCAGAGACACTGCTGTCTTGAGAGTTCAATCTGAGTACCAGCTGCTCAGCTGATAAGCAGCTTTATGATGCCTTAATGGCTCTTTATGACCATAAGGTGTACTCATCAGTGTTGGCTTGCTATAGAAGAACATACTATATATAAATATAAACCTGAAGAAGAAATCAGGAATCCAGGAAGCAGCTACTTAAGTACAGATAGTAGATTCCAAAGATACAGGACGTCTTGGACAAACGTCCTTCATCAGCCGAACGAGCAAAGTGCTCCTGAGACTGCAACAACAGGTTGATAAACCAGCAGATTTTTTTTAATGCTTGATGAGTTAATAGCTGCTATCAAAACATGACATTCATTCCATGGGGCTCCAAAGTTCCGCTCTTTGTCCTTACGTTTCCTGACTTCATTCCTCCTGTAACAATAAACAATGATTTTATATTGAAGTGTCTTTTTACTGGAAAGGAGAAATCCTTCATTCTGATGGTACGGTGTCACGATAAAATGATCAACCTGTCTCCTCTCAGTTCCTCTGACGTACAGGTGGTTGCATCTCATACAGGAAAGATGTTAAAGATGATAATGAGTGACAAGAACTGATCCTTTAGGGTCTGTGATTAATACATTTACAAGTGGAACATCTCAGGACACTCATGCAGACGTACTGTAGCTACTATTAGTGATCATTTAATTCACGTTGGATGTTTTAGTGTTTTTTTGTTCCGTCTGTAGGAGATGAGTGGGGAGTCTTTGAAAATCAAAGCAGTCTCCAGATCATCCTGGAGAATTTTTTTAAAAGTCTAATTTCAACTACTGGTTTATTAGTGGGATGATATATGAGCACCAAAGGAATTCTCTGTGTCTTAGTGGTGGATTGTGTAGAGGTCAGGGCATATGTTCTCTTAATCATTGAGCCAGAGCTTATCCTGGGAACACTGGGTGTGAGGCGGAAATACCCCCTGGATAGGATGCCAGTCCATCACAAGCCACCATGCACGCATACATACACCTAGGGGTGAATTAATCATAGCTAATCCACCTACTGGTATGTATTTGGGAGGCGTGAGGAAACCCCTCACAGATAGCAGGACCTCAGGAGCTCAGGACTGTACCTGGGACTCCAGAGCTGGGAGGCTGGACCGCTACCCGCTGCACCACCATGCCACCCTGTGTTTACGCCGTATGTGCTGTGTTTGTACTATATATATATTATGTGTGTATATTTTGTTACCATGAGGTTGCTTTGGCAATACAGTGAAAAAAAGGGTAATGATAATAATAACAACTATTTGAATTTGCCAAAAAAAAAAGGGGGAAAATAATAGATTATTTGTCAGCTATAATACATTATATGGCCAGACACCTGACCATCACATCCATATGTGCTTTTTGAACATCCTATTCCAGATTTTTGTCCACTCTTCTGGGAAGGCTTTTCCCTAGATTTTGGAGCGTGGCTGTGGGGATTTGTGTTCATTCAGCTGCAAGAGCATTAGTGAGGTCAGGCGCTGAGGAGATCTGGGGTTCAGTCGGTGTTCCAGTTCATCCTAAAGGGGTTCGGTGGGGTTGGGGTCAGGGCTCTGTGCAGGACACTCGAGTTCTTCCACTCCAACCTTAATACACCATGTCTTCATCGAGCTCGCTTTGTGCACAGGGACATCGTCATGCTGGAACAGGTTTGTGCCTCTTAGTTCCAGTGAAGGGAAATTGTAATGCTGCAGCATACAGAGACGTTTTATACAATTGTGTGCTTCCTGTTGCAACTCTGTGGCAACAGTTTGACCTTCACATAGATGTGATGATCAGGTGTGCACAAACTTTTGATCATATAGTGTAGTTTAGTATTTAAACCAGTTGTCTTGTAGTGTCAGCTGAACTAAATCTGCCCTCTGGTGGCTGAATGGTGTCATTACGACTAAAGAACTGTCTTCACTCCAGAACGCAAGATGGCGCAGTTCTGTGTGCCGCCACTAACCAAAGAAGAAAAAGAAACCGGAAGCGGAAGTACAGCAGCGTTCCCCCTGATTTAACGCTCGCTATTGAGGAAAGCGCTTCAGTCATTTTTGTAAATAAATTTTTTTTGTATTGAGGTGCTCAAAATGCCGGATTTGGCGGTAGAAAAAGTTGTTGTCCATCCCTTGGTCCTGCTGAGTGTTGTAGATCATTTCAACAGGTAAATATACTTTGTTTGATGATAATGAAGCATTTTTTGTTAACTCACTGTCGCTTGTGGCTATGCTAGCAAGCTAAACCAAGCTCGGCTGTATACCGAATAGAGCTGTATGTGACATGTAGTGCACTAAATAGTGTGTAAACGATATTAACTCATAGTCTACATAGTGCACTTGTCTAGGGAACAGGGAGCCATTTGATATTTAACCTAAAACAGCAATCATTCTGGGATTAAAACTGTATTTCAGTCGTTTATTATTGTTTATGGTGGAATTTAGTTTTTATGTTACCTAAATAAATGTTTTTAGCGAGAAATGTTAACTGCATTAGTTAGCAGTTTGCTAAAGTTATCACATTTATCAGTAGCATTAGCTCGCTAACGAATAATACGAATTTTAGATAAAACTGTGTATAGAAATTCCTTTTTTTAAATAAAAATCTTTTATCATTATGTAATGCTATTTTATATTTATTTTTTTTTCTTTCTGAGCCTCTTATTTAGTCTTGTCATTTTTAAAATGTTGGTCTTTGTGCTTCTCTGGGGATCAACAAAGATCCTAGAGAGGAGTGCAAAAGTTTGTGCACCCTTACTTAGAAGTAATGGCACCAACAAGATATTTAGTGTGTGTTTCCTTGTCCAGGTGTAACAAAATCAAAAAGTGTGTGAAGGTATTAATGTTTTTTCAGTATCTTTTATTGAAAGGTATTCATTTTTTATATTAAGCTTGATCATTTTCAGCTTGATGATGATGATGTGTGTGTGTGAGCTGTTTTCCTCAATCCCACTGACTCTTGACTCGACTACTTAAAGCAAACTGAGAGCTCGAGCTTATTTGAATTTTTTTTTTCAGAGATAAACTATATGAGAGATCATCTTCCGTGCAGAAACCAAGGGGTGATGCAAACTTTTGCACTGATCTGTATGGAGCCTAGATTAAGGATACGTCAATATGGACACTGGAATCAATATTAGAGCTCATTCAGTCGTACTCGTAAAAGATGCTCTGATACCAGACGACAACCTGACAGCGATCTGGATGTAATTCACGATTAATGACTGAGGTCCAAGCAAAGCAGACCACGAACTGCAGAATCATTGTACAATATAAGTAACCTGATAAAACATCTTACGGTGTTTAAACGGTATCTTTAATAGAGAGCATGACCTGAGAGCTCAGAGAAGAATCAGTGAGTGTTAGTTTAAAAAAAAAAAAGAGCTCAAGGTGCTGTGAATTGCTCGCACACACAAGTATTCGCAAGCCGATGTGCAGCGAAACTCTCTCATGAGAGAGAGAGCAAGAGACACTTCAATTCTGCGAGAACTGAGCACTGAGATATGTGTAGTTCTTTCCTCCTCGTTCGCCACGGTACGTCTGCGACATCTTGCGCTCGTTTTCATTCACTGATACTGCTGTGCCTGCTCAGTCCATCCATCCTCACCCTCTCTATTAAACACACTGTTTAAACACCGTAACATTTTACTCATGAGGAGTTTGTTGCTAGCAGCGTTCAACAAAATAATCAGAGCTCCATTAGTGCGTATACTAAGTAGGTTACTCATTTTGAAATCAGTGTAAGTATTTAAGACGAATTTCCCCGTCCATCTTGCTCCACTAAACAAGCCAGCGTTGTGTCTTAAATCGCATATGTACTGTTGTAGACTGTTATTGTGTACTAGCACTAACTGGTTTTCCTATTACAGTTAGAGGTTGAATTGTAGAAACCTTTCATTTCGCCTTAAAACCTCTGTTTTGCTTATCAGCATTCTGTATTTTCTAGATTAGTGAATACTTTTTGAAGGTAAGATCGGTGTTTTCGATTTGAGACAGCTCATGACGACAATCACGACGACAGTGGGGAAAAAAAAGTTTTAAGAGAGCCAGAGCTGTTTAACATCGCTGTGCATTAAATCACTAAACATTTTACAGTTTGGCTCGGAAACCTGACGGACAGCGATGTTTCGGCTCTGACGTTCCGTCTAGCGGATGTCACTTTTAAATCTTTCGGATCTTCCAGATATCAGCGAGTGTTTGAATAATAATAACGCTCACGTTACTAAAACAGCACGACACTTCCCACTAGATTGATATTCTTTTGTTTTTTTTATGTCACTTATGTTACACACACGTAAGTGTATAGTAGTCCTATATTATAAATCTGGAATTTGAAAAAATGTCAGGAGGTCCAGGCTTCGGGTCGCAGAACATCCGTAATGTATATTTGCTCAAAAGTTTGGGAAGCCTTGATGTACTCTATCTGGGGGAGAAAGAATGGTACTGATGCATCACTAATCTATAATGTGCTTTAGCTTTCTGAAAGCTGACTTTACCTGTGAATTGTGTCTCATTTAGACTGTTAGGTAGCTAAGACTGCATAGATCAACTCTGATCTTACTTTAAATGCTTTATTATTATTATTATTATTATTATTATTATTACTATCATTGCTGTTTGGCTTTTTACATACGGCGCTTTTGGGTCTATGTTTGATGCTGATGATCCCATAATCTTGTTTTTCTCACCTGCAGAATTGGAAAAGTTGGAAGCCAGAAACGAGTCGTAGGTGTGCTGCTCGGCTCGTGGCAGAAAAAGATTCTTGATGTGTCCAACAGCTTTGCAGGTGAGTATGAGTGTGTGTGTGTGGGTGTGTGTGTGTAAGTGAGGGAGTCCGTGTGTAAGTGTGTGCGTGCGTGCATGAGTGCGCGAGTGAGTGTGTGAGTGTGTAGCTGTTTCACTCCATCCCGTGTTTAAATCTATAAATACACAACACTTGAACTTCTTTAACAGTACCTTTTGATGAAGACGATAAGGACGACTCTGTGTGGTTCCTGGACCATGACTACCTGGAGAATATGTATGGAATGTTCAAGAAAGTCAATGGTAAGGGCTTCGTACAGTAACGCATGCCGTAGTATGAGTGATTACAGAGTGACCCATAAGTGATTATCTGTCGTTTTTGTGTTTGTTTTGTTTTTTTTCTTCAGCCAGAGAAAGAATAGTCGGTTGGTACCACACCGGTCCAAAACTGCACAAGAACGATATTGCAATCAACGAGCTCATGAAGCAGTACTGCGCAAACTCGGTGTGTACGACGAGCGTATCATTTATCAGCATAAAAAACACATTTTGAATCATTTCTCATAGCATGTAGCTGTTTTACTTATTTGTTTGTTTGTTTGTTTATAGGTTTTGGTCATTATTGATGTGAAACCCAAAGACTTGGGCCTCCCAACTGAAGCCTACATCTCTGTGGAGGAAGTGCACGACGTAAGTTCTTTCCTTTAAACTTGTTTTTCCTTCGTTATATTCACTCTATACCTATCTGTCATTATCTGGAAAAAAAACAGCAGTAAACAGGACATCCTCACCGTAATATCATTTAATCTGCGTATTAATTATTTAAAGTGAGATGATATGACGATATAATATCGATATCGTGATAGATTGTCATGATACTCTTTTCCGAGGTATCGTCTATAGCTCAATAGTTATACCTTGTTTTCTTTTAATAATTACAAACTGAATGGAAGAAGCTGATATAAAAAAAAAAAAAAGAAAAAGTGTACATTTTAAACAGATTTATAGTGTCAGAATGTAGATTATTTTAGACTTTAAATGAAAAATATTATCAAATTCAGTTCTTCATTTTTACACTTTTAATATTATCTTAATTTTTGGGGCGATTTTTTTTTCTCAACAGAGATTTCTGTATTTCGCTCTAGATCAGGCCCTCTCACAAATAATGTAAATGTAAAGTGGAAAAAAGTCAGTATTAGATTTGAAAGGTTTAAACGCATGTAACCAAATTGTGGCTGATGTAAATAGCGGTACAGCTGCGTATCGTGGCGTATTACAGTATGTTTATTGCCGTATAACACTGAAAGAAGGCTTGTGCAATATGGATTTTTTTTTTTATTTTAAAATATCGCAATAAACCACGTAATTATCTAGAACTGATAGTGTTAAAAAAAGACAGGAAAACAAGCATTTCAGGTTTAAGAGGAGTAGTGGAGAGTGTAATTATAATACATAGTGGAAAAAAATTCAGCTGGATGGTGGATTTTTAGGGGATTCAGCGGTAATGAACATTATTTGTGAAATGTTATGTTACTGTAGATCTATCTAATCATTTTGAGCCCTTTCTTGAGCGTTCTTGGACGAAATTATTTGATGGCATTCTTACAAATAAAGCTCACTGATGTTAAAACTATAACTGTATGTAAAATATAAATGAATACGAAGTCAAACATACATTGATTTAAAAAAAAAAATTTTTTTTTACAATAATAAATTCGATCATGGCGTATTCAATATTTACCTTAGCAGAAAGCGAGGAAGGCCAGGAGTCGAGAGCGTGTGATATTAGGGGAAAGGGGCGGGGCTTCCAGGAAGTATCTTAGTATCGGAGAGCTCAAAACACCTACTCGAGTCATTCCAGATTAATATGTGGCTCATAATATCTGCCGTTTTATCGGGCTGCTCTTTTGGCGTATTTCTGAGTGATAACTTGTGTTAGTGAACTTTGACTTTAAATCGTTCCTAAGTAAAATGTGTAAAAGTTGATAAATCTGGTAATATAATATAATCAGCGTAAATATCACTGGATATCGTGTAGGAATGATAACAATGTTATTGCACAAGGCTGACTGGAAGTATGAAATTATTTGTTTGAGTTGCTTTTTCAGATGGACTTTTTCAAAATGTTCAGATTTGCTCTTTAAAATAAAGACGATCATATTTAAAATATCGTTCTACTTCCAGAAAGATGGGAAATTGTTCATGTTGAAATAAATCTTTACTGTTTTTTTTCTGTGGAAAACAGCACGAATGTTATAAGTGATCTACCACACCAGTTTTCTCTGACATCATTTGCTATAACGCCATTTTTTATCCCTCTTCTCTGCACTGCAGGATGGAACTCCGACGTCAAAAACGTTCGAGCACGTTACCAGTGAGATTGGAGCTGAAGAGGCCGAGGAAGTCGGTGTGGAGCATTTGCTTCGGTGAGATGTTTTGAAGGTTTAAAGGTTAAGTTGCTGATGAGCGATGTGTAAGACTTACTCACAGCAGGGTGCATTTGAGTCAGTTCTCTAACAAGATCGAGATTTATTTTAACATTTGTCAGAATTATTGCACACCTTTACTGACACACTGCACCAAAAGGAAAACTATTGCTCAAAACCAGTAAAGTTTCAGAAACTAAAAACCAAAAACTACGATTTTGAAATATTGTTGCTTTTTTCTGTCATATAAATTCTGTCAAATTTTTGTTTCTATCTAAAAGAAAAATAAAACAGGTTTACAAAAAAGGATGTTATTTTAGCAGCATAAAATAACACTCAGCTCACTGTATACCAGCTCCAGTGTGTAATAAACAAACATGCAAAACTCCTAATTTGGCAACACTGAGTGATACTGATGTTAGTGTCAGTAATAACTATAAATCTTTTAAACTTTTAAAATCAGTTTCTAATTATGATTACAATTTTTTTTAAATTAGCGTGAATACACTGTTGTATTTAGTCTTGGAAACAGTGTCATAATTCTCCAAAAACTGAAGTTGTTTGTGGTCAGTTAATGAAGCCAAACTTTCAGTGCAGCCCTACTTTTTTGTCACTCTGTAATCATGTTTCCCGAGAAACGTGAAAGTGCAAAATCCTGTTCTGACTTTCCTGTGGCAGAAAACCAACTGTTACAGAGCGCTGACACTGGAGACTCCTTCCATAATTGTTAAAGAACCCTCTCCTTACAGAAAACCTCACCATATCTACATTTATAAAATTTTCTTTGTTAAATAACAAAGAATTATGCAGATCGTCTGCCATACAAGTCCCTGTGAATGAGCTGTTACTATAGAAACGATAACGTATTCGAACGAGCTCATTAATAAAAGTGTGATTCTTAACTTCACTACAGTCAGAGATGCTGTTATAGAAAAATAATCGACACCTTTTCGATATAAAGTGAGATTATTTACTTACCAAATACGGTAATTATTTTGTATGCTTTGCAAATAAAATAACTTTTTTACGATGTGTGTTAGTGAACAGCTCTGAAATCCTGTTTAGGAAATGGATCTGATGTAATTATATTTCATTATTTGATATTAATTTTGACCCAGCTGTATATCTGTGAACAGCTTCGACTAAGGTTACGGACGTTCTTGCGCTGTTTTTCACAGAGACATCAAGGACACCACTGTAGGCACTCTGTCTCAGCGCATCACCAATCAGGTCCACGGTCTAAAAGGCCTCAACTCCAAGCTGTTAGACATCAAGAGCTACCTGGAGAAGGTCGCCACAGGAAAGCTGCCCATCAACCATCAGATCATCTACCAGCTGCAGGACGTGTTCAATTTGTTACCAGACGTCAACCTGCAGGAGTTCATCAAGGCCTTCTATCTCAAGACCAACGACCAGATGCTGGTGGTCTACCTGGCCTCGCTCATCCGCTCCGTGGTGGCGCTCCACAACCTCATCAACAACAAGATCGCAAACCGCGACGCCGAGAAGAAAGAGGGCCAGGAGAAGGACGACAGCAAGAAAGAGAAGAAAGAAGACAAGGACAAGGACAAAGACAAGGAGAAGGATAAGGACAAGGGCGACTCTGCAGCGAAGAAAGACGACAAAAAGGAAAAGAAATGAACTTTAAATCCTGACATGGACTGACACCATCTTGGCTAAAATGAGGATGTTTGGGTTTCTCCTCTTTTCCTGCAGGTTTAGTCAAGTCTCCGCTCTCTCTTTCGATAGAGAATGTATCATTTTGCGTTTTCGTTTAAAGGAGACTTTTTGGTTTTTGTATCCATATTTGCACCCATCTAGTATCACTGTTAAAAAGTACAATGCCCAAAACCAGGTCTGTGTACTCGTATTTTATTGATAATATCGAGAATTTACACATTTTTTGTTCACTACATGCATAGAGTAATGTGCATAATCTTGCAAAGAGCATATTCATTAAACATAATTCCTGAGGAACCTTATTTCATCCATTTTTAGTCTTGAAATTTCAAGAAACTCAAAAAGCAGTAAGCCACATAAATAAACTGTAATAGATGTTTTCTCTCCCTGTTTATTTTTTTTTTATTAGTAGAAATTAAAGGCAAAAGTTTCCCACTGAACAGTTTGTTCATCTTTGACAGCTACACAAACAGAACAGCTTAATCTTAAGCATATGACAAAGTGTAAGGAAGAGGGTCATGTTTGGTTTTCTTCATCATTTCTTCCTAACTGGGATTCCAAATGTCTTGCAGATCTTTAGCATCATCAGTTCTACTATTTCCTCCTCTTCAGATGGCTGGTGGTGAGAGATTTTATTATTAGGATTGCAGATTTATTCAGTTTTATTAGTGTGTTGAAATAAAAAATGTTCAGTATGAGAATACAGATTGTGAATACGTGTCCTGAGATGAGCAACAGGACAGTGTTTATGATTACAGCAGGAGCTCTTGGGTACAAATCTACAGCATGCAGGTGAGATTATCCCCTGAAGCAAGGGCCAGACCTGGGCATAAACTTCAGTGGGATGTGCAAATCATTAAGGTATCCAAATAATCAGTCGTCAGATCTGGATGAATTTTAGATTGGATAAGAGCTTGTATGTAATAGGGATGTAAATAAATGTAACAAATACATTATTAGGAATGAACAGATGTGTTTAAAATCTGCAAAAGGAGATAATTAACGGAGAATAGGATTCTTTTTTTGCTTTATTTTATTTTATTTTTTTTTTAAAGAAAGCTGGCAGGAAAAGTTCACATTTCATCTGGTTGAGAATACAGGGTTTTATCGGGACTGTGATCCCGTGAGACGCAACAAAAGTCGCACCCAGTGGAGGTTTACGTAGGAGTTTACGTTTACTTTTTACGTAGGAGCGAGTGAGCGGTTAGATATGAAGCTTGTGGAACAAAGAAAGACCATGTCCAGGGTCATGATGGTTTTAAATTGGGTTACTAGTTTTTCCTATTTTGGGAACTAATTTGTTTGGAAAATATTACAGGCAGGTACAAACAAAAATCATACCTGCACACCTGAATTAAAAAAAGTCCCTCTAGTTGAGACCTATTATTATTATTATTATTATTATTGTTGTTATTATTATTATTTGGGTGATGTAGCTGACACTAAGCTTGCAATGCTGACCTTTTTTCCCATGTTTTCCAGAGTAGGGTTAAAAAAAACCCCTCTTTTTTAGGCCACACCGACTTCAGATCAGATAGTGTCATTGCATTACACCTCTAGAATATACATTTCATGGTCTTTGAAACAAAAAAGGTCAAGCTACACTTCATGCATAAAATATGACCGTTTCTTTGGTATTTTGGTACCAGTTCTTTGTATTGTGTTTCTCTAAGAGCAGTATGTTGCGTATTACCTTGTAGTGCTTTTGCTCGTGACTGAACGCCTCAAGGATGACCGAGATGAAAAGGTTCAGCACCACGAATGTCATGAAGATGACGCAAGAGAGAATTAAGAACGCACCGAGCACTGGGTTCAAATCCAGGACCTACAGATGTGAAACAACGACAAATTAAGTGTGTGCTTGTTCAACTTATGGTCAGAAAAATCTCAACGAAAGCATCACCTACCTGTTCATAATTGAAAATGCCAAGCTGTAAGGCGATAATCGCCAACATGGAATCTTGAAGAGTCTTGTATGTGTACAGAATCCAACCAAACAGCAAATTGCTCTAAGAAAGACATGATTTAAAAAAATATTTAGTTTTCACACATTTATCATCAGTATCCTGGTCATGGTGGTGGTGGATTTGAGCCTATCCACGGAATACTGGGTGTGAGACAGGAATACAGCCATAATGGAGGGGAAGTTGCACGCACACGCACGCACACACACACACACACACACACACACACACACACACTTCACACCTACGGGGCAATTTAGAGTCACTAATCCACCTAATACACTGCAAAAAATGACAGCAAGTGAAAATATCTTGTATATTGCAACATTTATCTAGTATTTCCTATTATAAGATGACAATAAAACAAATGTATTATTGTTATTTATTATTTTTTTAATTTCAATCTTTAAATTTTCTTACTCTATTGGCAGATAATTCTGCTTTTTTCTAGAAATAAATGCTTGAAATTATACAAAATTAGCTGCCAAGAAAATTCAACCAATTTCAAATCTGAAAGTAGTAAAAAAAAAGGTTTAATAACCTTATATTTGGTTTCTTTAATCTTATAATATTAAATACTAGATCAATTTGACTATATTCAAGATATTTTAACTGTGTAAGATGTCATCATTTGCAGTGTAGCATGTTTTTAGGAGGAGGGAGGAAAGTTGAAAACCTAGAGGAAATCCATAAAGACACTGACAATCTCTAACCAGACAGTAACCCAAGCTCAGGATTGAATTATTTTTTCTTACTAATTTTTATTTTAAAGTCTGTTGGTTTTTGGATCCTTACCACAATGGAGTAGGCTAGGACCATGATGATTAGGACCACGATGAAGCTGGAGATGTCGTTCCACGCTCGCTGCAGCGTGCGCGTGATCAGGTTCAGTTTGGAGTTGAGGCGCATCAGGTGCCACATTTTGATGGTGGAGAGCAGAATCAGGAAAGCCAAAATGTACCCCAGGCTTGCGTCTGCAGAGGCCGTGTCGTAGAAGCTCGGGAAACTAGTGCAGAAAAAAGAAACGTTGAAATGCTGTACTGTGTATGTGGAAGTTCAACATGGAAATGTGTCCATTTGTCCACTCACTGGTCTTTGTGCTCCTGAAAATACTTCAGATCTTGGTTTCCCAGAATTGTCCTATTGATGATTGCGCCCACTGCAACCAAACTTAAAAGAATGATGGCCAGTTCTAAAAGGTTATACTTGCTCCTGAAGTACTGTAATTTCTGCTGCTTGATCCTCTTGATCTGTTAAAACAATCATATGTTTTAGTTGATTTAATTCAATAGAGGACAGCCTTATCCATTTTTTAAAACATATCAGTTGTATAATAAGGGGAACTTACCTGCACAAACATATAATAGAGAATGAAAAGAAAATAAATGACCTCAGAGGCCACTATATTAATGCCATCCGTGGTCTGATAAAGACGTAAATTATGCAGCTCGCTGCTGTACTGGAACGCTCCTGTGAAAAACATGTAGAACATCTAGACATCCTCTTTTTTTAAATAAGCTTTCTGTGTTTTAGAAATGTTTCCTTACCCAAGGCGGTGGTTTCTAGCATAAAGGTCACAATACAGAAGAGATTGACGTTTGCGTTGTATACCGTGAACTCAACGAAGATCGCCCGGGTGTACACATCCAGCCACGTGTTGTCAAATAGGTACTGCAGCATGCTGTAAAGAGAGAGAAAGGGAATTGTTTATTTTATTTGAATAAAGCAGATTTTAATCACACTCTGCACTGTTTTCTTCGCTCACCTGCAGAGAATCTGAAACTTTCTGCACTTGTGACTCACCTGGCTCAAGACAGAGTAAAGGTGTAATGCAATGCCACTATCTGTATGTGTAGTGCTCCAAATATCTGTATGTTTTTCAGATTTAACATAGAAATAGGTGTGGTCTAAATCAGAAGTAAAATCCTTTGGCTTGCATGAATTTTTTGGTGCATCCCATGAGATCCCGGCCTTGATGACACCTCTAGTCTTAACCAGAGTGCAAATATTACACCTCCTAGTTTAATCTGTGTTTGTAACCATTTAGAACATATTATCTGTTCAACCTGAATAATTTATTCGTATTCGATTACATTCCTACCGTAGATAAAAGACGTTCATTTCCAGTAATCATAAAGACTCTCTTATGCTTATCTCAGCACTCGTATTCACAATATGACCATGCTCTTTCTTTCAATCCTGTGAGTACTCCTAGTTTGTGATGTTAACTAATGCAGTACGTAATATTAGTTAAAGAAACTTGTGAATGTAAAGTGTTATGAATAAATGTATGTACATATGAAATTGTTGCTTGTTATTGACCGTCTTGAGAATGTTTTCACCTGCTTGCTTCTTGTGGGTCAAGACCCAGGTCCAGTACAAATCCTCCACCTCTGTAGAAAGCCATGGTGCCCCAGATAGGGTGCCCTCTGAGTTTGGACTGGGTTTGGTATTGCCAGGGTGTGAGGAGGCTCTTAGTCATATTTACATCTCTTGAACGGTTCCAGCCTGGACCATAGGAGCCCATGTCCTCTATACCCCAAGAATATGGCGCATGACAATCAAGAGCATCACTTTGCATGGCTTTAGAAATTCTGCACGAGTCCTTGAGCACCCGAATCTGCCGGAGACGAGCACTTCCCACAAGCTTTGAGTTTCCATCGGTGATGAAGCCTGAGAAGGTAGAAATGAAACGGATTAAAGATTTAATCAGATCATTAGGGCCTTAGTTAAGCTCAATGTTAACAGTGTATTTGTGCAAATCCATCTTGAAACAAAACCTGGACGTTGTCCATAGAGGTTGCTGATGAGGACGTCATTTGCCCAGGTAAACACATCTCCGGGGCTCATGCTGTCAGTGATGCCATTGCTGAAACGTTGCTGAATGTGTTGAGTGAGATAATAAGCATTTGGATCACGCTGACCATACGTAGCCACGAGTAGTACGCACAGAAACGCCACATAAACTGTAGAAAACAGACATATTTAAACAGCCTTTCCATCTCTTTCTATCTGTAATTAAAGAGAATCCCATTTTCATTTTCTCTTACTGATAATCTCCTTGATTAATGCAATAGCTTTCTTATTTTTGATATAGTTTTCCTTCATTTTCTCAATGTCAGCAGGAGGAGGGGGCTGGTAGAACCCGCATGTGCTGTCCCTTCTGGAAATGCGTACATCATCAGGATCCTCTGTAGACAGGAGCATAGCTTTCATTTTTGAAGAAAAAAAAAGCCTTATAGAGAAGATTATTGAGTAGGAAAATGTTAGGCTTTGTTTAAAGTTTACACTACGTTCTGCCGGTACCTGAGTAGGTAAATGTCATGTCCTTCAACAGTAGAAAATAATTCTCATCCTCACTTTGAATATTTTTCACCACTAGAGCAAAGAAGATCGCAAATCCAAGTACCTGCCATATGAAAGTTACAGTAAAAATGATGACACTGATAACATTCAGAAAAAATAATAATTTAATTATTTTTAATAATAATGATCAGTTAAGTTAAGTGCTTCTTACTTTTATAGGCTGGGTGACGAACAAACTCTCAAAGAACGACACTGAGATAGAAATGAGCCAGCTAATGGAGCGCTCTTTTCCGTACGTCAGCCCATACATCATGGTGAAGTATGCCGACACACCACTAGTGGCCATGACGAGAATCCAACCCACGATCACAAACCACCAGGGTAAGCCTTTCTGAAAACACTTTTTCTTTTTCTCTTCTTCAGGACCGGCGATGTGGACCTCGTTGCCCTTAGGGTTGGAGTAGAGATACGGTTCTAGCAACTGTTTCATATTTTGAACCTGAAGCACAGACTGAATGTAGCCCTCTGGTTTAGGGAATTGCGAAGGACCCAGCAGCCTCAGCTCTTTTTCCAAATTCCGGAGCTGTTTGTAGAGATAGGGGCGATAGAGCTTATATACTAAGAAGTGATCGTTTTCGGTATCTTCTACATAAAATTTGCCGAGAGTGAAATTCTGCTGCCGAATGATGTCTTCCAGTACAAACAGTAAAGTGTTGACGTCTGTCATTTCAGATTCCTGTGCTGCGTTTGGAACAGGACACCTCACTGCCTTAGCCAGGGCACGAACTATTTTCTTTATGTCCTGAGAAACAATCATTTTAAATAAACTGTATTAGGCATTGATATCACTAAGACCAGCATTTGAAGTTTATTACTAAAAACAGACCTACTTTGACAACAATCTCGATAGTAATGCTTGTCTGAATGCGCCATCTCTCTGCATGTTTTTTCCCCTGCTTAGGAGATCCAGGCTCGGACTCCTGAATTATTGCTACTTCTTTCTTTTTTCGAGGCCGGGTGCTTCTGAATATGGTCACAATCAAGAGGTTGACAGGAAACATAATAATGGAACTCTGGAAGCCGATCATCACTTGTTGCAAGTTGAACTTGATGCTGCCTTCAGGTACAGAAACGGATACTTCACAATATGTCCACTGCTCACACCAAGTGGTTAAACATTGCTACTAGATTCTGAATGAAATATTGAAAATGTTAATATCTTTAGGCACTGGTACCTAATTCCATGTCTTGCTCAGAGGGGTTTGTGGGAACTCCCCAGAACATGATGCTGGTTAGCATGGTGCAGAGCAGCAGGGAGAAACAGCAAGAGAGGCGCTGCACTCGAGTGAAATTACTGTTGGCAGGTCGATTTACGACAGAGTACCAGATGTGGCCGTCACACAAGTCTTTTGCTGTCTTCGTGAAAAAGATATGGCTGGAGGGGGGAAAAAGACAAAGAGCTTTAATTACCATCCAAGCTTTTCATTCATTTATTCATCTTCATTAGCTATCCTGGAAACACTGGACGCAAGTCAAAAAAAATCTTTAATCAGTTTAGACTGATCAATCTACTTGCTTTTTTTTTAACAGTGGGACTAATCTAGAGAACCCAGAGGAACCCTACACACACACACACACACACACATGGTACTCAGACGTCCAGATCGAACCCTGGAGGACCCTGAAACTGTGAGGCAGCAACGCTACCAACTGAGCCACCCCACTGTGGATGTTCTTATTAGTAATGAAAGAAAATGTTAAGAAAATTACGCTACTCACTGAAAACCTTTTAAGTCCTTCTCAGATGCTATAGGGAACACTTTGTCCAGAGTGCAGTCCCCTATATCTATGGCCAGCCATGAGTTGCACAAGAATTGCCACACCTGTCCAGTCTCCAGATCCTGCACCATCACCTTATTGACATACCTGATAAATAGAAATTGTGTATTGACTATAAGAGATTCCTTTATACACATATACACCACCTCACCATCTGTAAGTAACGAGATGTGCAAGTAATGTGTTTATTTGAACCCAGTTTTTGTTCTGACGGTAGTAGGAGCTGTATTTCAAATCACAGGTTTATAATAATGCACTCATAATATCGTTTCTATAGTAACAGTTCATTCACAGGGACTCGTATGGAAGACAATACACATAATCTACACATATGCTTGATTAATAATAAACTGATTAAAAGAATTATTGTTATTTAACAAAGAAAAACGTATAAGCGTTGATATGTATTTCACATTTACGGAAGGGGTCCCCATTGTCAGTACTTTGGTCAGTAGGTTTTCTGCCACGGGAGAGTATTTACAACAGAACCTTCCTACATGATTCATGCAATGTGTCTGTATCCACGTTCATTGCTGAGAAAACGTGTATAAAAACTTATATGGGAATGCTATTATTATATGGAAAGACAAATCCATCCACTCTACCAATCAGGATGCTCGCCAGAGTTGTCATGCCACAGCCTGATGCTCTGCAGATCTCCAAGTGAGAAAGGAGTGGTGAGCATAAATATGTCCACCCCTCCCCTAGTAAACACATTTTTTTCTGGATCAGTCAGATGATGAGGCTTACTCTCCCAAACAGTGCCTATTAGCGTCAGCGTAACCTGCATGTGCAACAATACAACTGAAATATTATGTACATTTATAACACAATAACAGATCTGCTGCTGTGAATGAACACGGAAATGGGAATACTGACGTGAGACGTGGTGGCAGCTCCATGGCGATGCCCCGTGCTGACAGCCACTAAGTAACGATATTCAGCCAATGGGTCATTATCCTCCAACACTGTGATTCTCACCTTGAATATGATGTCAGGACGGAAACGATATAAAGGTTGTTAATTTTTGAATGTTTTATAGGTTATGCTTATAAGTAAGACGACACATTATTGACTGCTATACCTTTATTTTGTCCTGAAGGTCTTTCTTGTGTGCCCATATCACTGTTATAATGTAGGCCAGGAATATGGCGCCAACAAAGCACACTACCACGGGGTTGTTGACAAACGTGGAAAACAGTTCAGCAGTGCGAGACACGTCGACCGTGTTAGGCATGACAAAGAACGAGCTCCCAAAAGCTGTCAGGTGAGTGCACAGGCACTGCGTGACCAGTGATGTGGTGCGAGGGCCAACCTGAAAATTAGAATTACTCATGAGAACAAAATGATATACCAACCAAGAGCTTGGTTTGACAAAGAATTTTGAATAATTTCCAATAAGCAAGCAAGGACGACTGGTATAAATGGGATAGCAGAACTAAGCACCCCCTAACAGATTATTTGGTGTTAACAAAATAGATTAGACTTTTGAATTTTGGTAGAACTACGCAAAACAGCACCACTAACAATCATGAGAAAAGTATACACAATGGTGTGAAGAAGTAAGAAGTGAGGCTGGGGCTGATTTCTTTCTAGCCCAGACTGTAGATTCATACAGCCTATTTGTGACAGTCATGTCAGGTGACAACACAGAGTGACACGCCCCCTAGGTCTCCATTTTGAGCTGATATTTTCACCTTTATAACACAACATAAGCAGCACATTTGAAATACAGTTGCGGGTGTAATGAATGTGAACACGGTCGATTATTTACTCTGTCATCAAAATGTTTCCCAAAATGCCTTTGGAGAAGAATCCAAAAGTAGATTTTTAAAGAATAAGCACTTCTGATCCAATCAAAGTACAAATTACACAGGACAGACAACAGAATCACAGGTTTAGTGGGTTCACCCCACATCATTCACAACAATTTCATTGATGAGCTACTGTCAGGTATTATATTTTATTTGTTCCATCTAAATTCACCATCAGCCATCACTGTAAATAAGTACAATATTCATTTTGATTACAAAATTGGAGGACAATCGCATAGCTTGTTAAATCATAAAACAAGGGCACGTCAAATTGTCATATAACTCACCCTACAGCCTTGCTCATGCCAGCTGCTGTCCGTCTCATTCCAGTACTTGCAGTTAGAGGCAATCGATGTGATGAACACTGTCACATTTGAGGATTTCACACCTGCTGATACAATAGGCCTCACTAGAAGATAGTAAACTCCCATTTCTAGTGGCACATCCTTTGGGTTCAGCACCCATGTATACTTGACCTCTGTGGAGAAATACAGATAAAAATCTTCTTCATGACTCTTCTTCATTATGCATTATGTTAGAACAATGGTAGAGCGGTCAACCTTGTGAGCCATTTGGTTGAGGTAATTGGATCTTGGCCACATATTTGGTGTCGTTTGGATAGTACTGAAAGCCCAGATGTAACATCAAAGGTGTCTCAGCTGAAGGTTCCAGTTTCATCACCAGAGAGTTGTTTGGAGCAGTCACATTGATGGCCATAATGCTGTAACTTGTCAGGTTCAGAAATGTTTTGTTTGAAGCCGCAGCACCTAGTCTTGGTAAAAGAATCTAGAAACAGGAAGACATATTTATAAGCTCCATGACAATGTGCATTCATTCATCTCCAGTATGTGTTTTATCCACGTCAGGGTGGCAGTGGATCTGGAGACTATCCCAGGAACACTGGTTGTGTCATATCTATCCTGGGACACACCAGCAGAGCTCCCCCTGAGTGGAATACTAACCACTCCTTCTACACTCATCACAACTTCTTGTTCACAGACTACATAAAGCCAGTTTACACACTATATCATTGCGAAGTCTTGCCAACATCTCTGTTTGTGTATCCTGTATCTAGTGATTACTATTTCCATGTTCTTGACCCGTTGGTTTTAACCCTTTGTCTGGATTGATCATATATTGCTGTGTTTGGCCTTTGCCTGTTTTGACATGGAATTTTGGATTGTGAACTGGATTTGTCATTAAACCTTGGGCTACCCCCTGGATAAAATGCTAGGTATTCACATTTAGAGAGGAAATTTAGGGTTGCCATTCCACCATTCCATGTTTTAACAAATGGGAGGAAACCGGACAACCTGGAGGAAAGAAATAATGGCTTTTTACTTAAAAACATCTTTGGCCATGAGACTTTATACCTCGATTTCCTCATCGAGATTTTTCACTGGGATAGTAGTGCCATCATCCCTGGTAAGAGAAAGACTCCCAACTGTTCCACTAACATCCTCGTCTTTGTTCCAAGCAAAAGGGTTTGTCCCAAAGCTCATCATCTGTGACCATATAAAAAGGATATAAGTTACGAAAAGAATGAAGAGTTCAGTATTTTTTTGCTTAAAAATAGACAATATAACAAGCAACTGTGATTGAGAGTCAAAATTTCAGATAATATTTAAATGTCCTGCTGACCGGCAGGTTTTTTTTGTCGGTAAATGTGTTTGCTGATTTTATGCATAGAGAGACAGAGCTTTATATAGCCACAGGGCGTGAATAGAATGGTAAAAGAGTAGCAAACCAAAGGAAACTCACACGTAAATTCACTGGCTCATCTGAAGGAACCAGACGAGAAACCGATGACGGAAGTGAGAAGGCAGCTGAAGTGTTCCCACTGCTGATCTGGGACTCAGAGAGATTAGCTGGGGACAGCCTAGAAGAGGAAAAAAAGCAAACAAATCACTGTCACACTTTCTTTTGCTCTGCTTTCCTAGCTTACTTCAATACTCTCTATGTACAGTGTAAACCTAGCTTTACACACTGGCATCAGAAAAACTCCATATGTTCACTTTATGATAATATTCATATCTAATATTATTCAGTCACAGTTTTATCTTAGGTATCACTGTTCCAATGGTGACAGATGCCATGTGTTTGTGTAAAATTTGTTTTTTCAGTTCTAATCCTGTCTCCGTCCCTGTCCTGTCATTAGTTTGTTACTCAGTTGTGTTCACCTGTTCTGTGTTACCCTCTGATTGCTCTGTCTTTGTATACCTGCTGTTTCTTTGTAGCACTGTGAAGTTTTATCATGCATTACTGTCCTTAAGGCCAAACCCGTGTCTGCCAACCAAGTTCTGTTTCGATGTACTTCCTGATTTTGAGTCTCAACTGTTTCCCCCGGCTTTGAATATGGATTATCCTTGTTTGACTTTGCCTGTACGTATTTTGACCCCCGCTACAGAGGACTCTGAATATAATTGGTGGATTTGTCCTAATAAAGCACAAAGCTATCCTATCTCATGTAACTTGTTCATTCATTCATTAATTCATCTCAATTCTAGTCAGAGTTGCAGTGGAACTCGAGCCTATCCCAAGAATTTAAGGTGGGAATACACCCTGAATGGGACAGCAGTCCATTGCAGGGCATCATATACACCTACTTTCATGTTTTTAATATTGCTCTTAGCACCCTCTTACCTGTTCACATACAGATTAATGAATGGAGAATTTAATAATATTGGCTCTGTGTTTATCGGTTTATTTGCGAGCATGGCGCTCTGTACTTGATTCATTGTCTTGAGTAATGTTTCAGAGATCTGAAAAAGGAGAATCATCAGTTAGAATCACTGCATATCACATCACTCTTGGACTGACGGTTGTTTTATAGGTGGGTGGTTTGTTGTTGGTACCTTTTGGTCATTGTTACCAGATAGTTTGAGGAGAACACTGGCTGAAGAAACAATAGGCAAAGCAGCACTGGCTGCTGTACTATTTCCATTCCCATCGAACAAAGAGATTTGTTGCTTGCTAATGTTTTCAAGAACACAGCATGCTGCTGTCTGTGGATTAAAAAAAAAACCCAGGTCAGAAAGAAGTACTAAGAAGTACTGCGTAATTATATAATTAACACCCTCAGTACCTTAGCATTAGATGTCAGCTGATCTTCATGTGCTACAAGGCTTAGGATAGAGGAAGAAATGAGCTTTATCTCATCATGAAGATTGGTGGTATTTCCCTGGGCCACCGCATCACACAAAGATTTAGACATGTTCTCCACCAGCTTCAGAAACAAATGATGGTGGTGAGGTAAGGTGCTAACATCAGTATTTCACAACAGAATTAGAAACAATGAAATGGTTCTCAATGCATTTAAAAGTCTGTCTGAATGCAGAATATCTTGCTACCGCTTTTTGCTCATCTCCCGAATTGTTGTTCATCTTAGCGGAAATGCTCTCAAATAACTGCGCCAACATGGGAGTTGAAAGCGCCCCTGCTTTCTGCAGAGACGCAGCTTGTGACACAACATCCTGTAGAAACCCTGCAGAGTCATTGGTGTGTTCGTTGATCTGCAATGGAGAGGTACAAAGTAAGCATTTACAAGGTTGCATATTTGTAACATTCCACATAGCGCCAAACAGATTTTTAGAAATGGACAAAGAGCAACTTTTTGCTACTAAACCAACATGATTAATCATATTAATACTAAAATGTACTAATGTACTGATGCTTATAGACTGACATGGACGTTAAGTGTAGTGCTGATTGTCTGATTAGCATTATTCTTAATGATGACTATCAGCTCATTTGTACTCCAAGGAAGAAACAGGTTTGGCATGGTCTCCTGGTTGCCATGATACACATAATCACCTGCAGAAATAAGATGAAATGACATGTCATTCTTACGAGAATAGCACCTGGTCTTTAGCCTGTAATATTAAGAGGATGTCTGCTCTCACCATTAGAAGTTTTCAGGTAGAATGAGCAAAGCCCAGAACAGCAAAAATTCTGGTCTATGGTGCAGTTGACTTTGAAGGGAGTGAAGATATCCCCATCGGGAGGGGAAATTTCACAGTTGGGCGTGGGTAGCTCTGTTGTACATGTTAGTACTGTGGTGGTGGAGGCTGTATACCTGGAGCTGGTTGTGGTTGGACTTTGGTTTGTGGTAAATGATGGATTCCTGGTTGGACTTTGGGATGTGGTTCTGGCTGTTGTGGTGGTTGCTGAGAGTCGAGCAGTGTAGCAACCATAACCAAGATCTTCATCTTTATAACCTGCAAGAAACAGAGAATAAATACTTACTCATAATAAATAAATAAATAAATAAATAAATAAATAATAATAAAAAAAACTTATAGAAGCATTCATACCTTTTACTACAATGGTGATGCTATACCTTAGGGTTCTCAATAATATACTTGAAACATTATAAAAGGCACCATCTCCAAGCTTTTGACTCAGAGTTATCCTACCGGTATTGTCTTTCTTGCATGGAGACACAACAACCTTAAAAAAAAAAAGATACAGTGATAAAATACTGATAATGATACATGCAAGTGGGCTATATATAAAATATATATATATATATATATATATAATTAAAGAAATAATTTTCAGTGCATATACAAGAGCCAAAGCATCTAATATGATTGTAGAGATTTGCAGAAATTCTTGAAAAGCTGTACTATTCACTATTTTATTCATGATCATGAATAATTTTATACATGTCAGGAATAATTTCACCGTGAAAGTAATAGAGTAATTATGAACTTGATTTTTTTGTGTAGTTAAAAACTTACTGGACCATACGGCTGTACGTAATACCACTCAACACCTGTCAAATCCTTAGGGTCTGATTGTACAGAAATATCCATAGTGATATCTACTGTGTCACAGTTTGTCAAACACCTGAAAAAAGGAAATACGGCAAAGAATTTTGTTGCATGGGAAATGATTAAAAAAATGAAATGCAATAATTAAAACAACATCTTCACACATACAGTAACTAATGCTTTATCTATTTGATGAAAAATAAAAGGAGTGAGAGGAGGAAAGGAATAAATGAAGAGTACATCATGAAAATTAAAAAAATACAACAGTAAAAAAGGGGGATAAATAACAGGCCAATGTCTTACTTGATTTTAACATCAGATTTTCCGCTGTCATGTAGATCTTGGCATGAGCAATAATTTGATAAAAAATCCCAAGACCTTTTAAACTTTCACCATGAAAAGTTAAAGAGTTAGAATATGAGTAAGACATTTTGTAATGTGATGCGGCACAACTGATAAATTCATTATTTGGTTAATTGTCTACCTGTGAAGAGCTTTTGGCTCCATTTCTCGGTGATAAATGGGGTTCTACATAAAAATTTAAAAAAAGGTTCGGTGAAACAAAAAATATTTGAAACATAAATAATGTAAAATGACCCTAAATCAGTGCAAAACATAATGATAAACAAAACATTGCAAAGCATATGTCATGTAAAAATCATATACCATACAAAAAGCTAATTATAGCATTGTTGTTGTTCTTTTAGACATGGCAGATATTTCTGGAAAAGAATCCAAATAACGTGAAAGACCTGAGATGTCAAAGAAAGGAAAAATTATATGTTTTAGTATAGAATAAGAAGCAAATAGGGCTCTAACCATCTTTGCAGTGATATTTTAGAGACAGGTAACTCCCCAGTTGTGGACAAGGCTCTCCAAAGGCTGGCGTATCTGCAGGGACCTCACAAACTTGCTGGCCATTGCAGATGTCTACGAATTAAACAGACTTACAATCATTTGAATGAGATGTGATGACTGCATCAGCCATAGTCACATAACGAGCTTTCAGTGCACACTTGATATGATGGACAATTATGTCCACAAAGCCTACTACATTAAAACAAACAATGCATCATTCATCACTGCTTGTTCAAACAAAGACATTGATGGGCTAAAGGCAAATATCACAGGTAAATATTTGACTTTTCATTGTTTTCAATTCAGCCATGCTCTCAAGACTGGAACTGGAATGTTGTGGCCCATTAGAGTTGTTGAGGTTGTGGATGTATTTGTGTCTCGCTTTTTTGCTGGAAGACATCTGCCCTGATGTGTAATATTAAACCCTTTATATTTGTGTACTGCGGCTGTGTTTGTTTTATAATCCGTGTGGTTGGAGTGTAATTCAACATGACTGAATACGCATGAACTCTGGAACAGTCCAACATCAGCCACTTTTTCCTGTCTGGTCTTTTTAGTGTGTGTCGGGAAAGAAAGACAGGGACATCACTCTTTCACCCTTAGAAATAATAAAGGTACCAAACTGCAGTATTTCTTGTCACTGAAAACTATTCAATTCAATTCAATTCAATTTTATTTGTATAGCGCTTTTAACAATGGACATTGTCACAAAGCAGCTTTACAGAAATAAATGGATTCACAAAAATATATTGTAAATATTTAAATTTATCACTGTGAATTTATCCCTAAATCCCTGTATTCAATAATACATTTTGTATTATTTAAAGTACACTAATTTCACATTTCCAGCTAAAATATACATTCTAAAGGTATACATACTTCATGGTACTATGTGAATAAGGAAAAGTACAATTTGGTACCCTTCTTTCTCAGAGTGTTCAGTCAACTTTATTCTTATCTGTGGACTTGAAGAATGGTTGAAAAGGACATACCTGATACCACACTCACCACATCCACCCAGCTGCACCTGTCCTGTCCAGATGTGTGCGAGAGAGAATGGTTGGCTCTGCAGTAGTGCACTGTGTTCCTGCCGTAGAAGCTCTCATCGATCTCTATGACCTGACCAGAGTCACACTTCAGCACGGCGTGATTGTCCACACAGGCTAGACTCTGTCCCGACTCTGAAACGAGCGCAAGAAATGCAAATCCACTCCACAACTGCGCAAACATACAGTATATCTGGATAACAATCTACGTACACTTGAGTGGAAAACTTGATCTGACAACTAAAGAGGGCTAAGATGTAAAAACTTGAGACAGGAATCTGAATAAAGTACACCTACAGTTAGATGTAACTGAATACAAATACATTATTCGGCTTGAACAGATAATGTGTCCTAAGCAAATACAAATATAGATATAATTAGAAGGTGCCCTATTTGTTTTTTTTTTTTTTTTTATAGAACTAGAGTTTTGCCTCGGGTCTGGGATCCCCAGACAACAGACATCTAACTTCTGTGAGCGGGAGTTTTTGTTACTTTCATGCGGCTATAGACCACCAACTAAAGTACATGAACATGAATGTGACCTGGTCCTTAGTAACAGCCTGGATAAACTTTAAATCAGGCTACTAATGGTTAGTTCATTAGGAAATGTCCTGGGCAGGTACAAACAAAAATAATAACCCTGTGATTAAAGTTAAAGTTCCGATCACATCTCTGGAGTGATGTAGCTGAGGCTGAGGAACTGTCAGAGCCAAAATTCAGTGCTGCAAATGTTCATATCTATTCAGATTTAAGCCCAAAGTGGGTGTAGGTTTAAATCTGAAACCTACAGATACGAATATTTGGAGCATTAACAGATACAGATACAGATGTGTTAGAGCCCTACCATATTCTCATAATATCTAATGGATCGTAAATCCATCAAAACACAAAGAAACAGTTAATATTATTAACTGAAATACCTACATGTATTTTTTATAATAAATCAGTATAGAGAATGAATTTCTTGCCTATTTGAAAAAGTCATATGAATTTGTTAGATATGATTTCTGTATGAGTCCTACACAACCAGAGGCGTAGCCTAGCCATTTCTTTTTTTGAATTTTTATTTTCTCTCAATGGCACCCTAATTTCCATCGCATTTAAACTTGAACATTATCTTGCCACAGTGAAGCCGATCCACATCTGATTTTCTGTCCAAAGCGGATTTTGCGCCAGTGTCCCACATCACACTTCAGTAAATAAAATTATGAATGTGGTACTAACCAAACTCGCAGATAAAGAAGAACTCCTGGCTGCAGTTATTTGTTGTGTCCCATTGAAAATCTGATTCTTTGGAGATGTAGCCACAGCCGGAGCCAGGATCGTCCTCCCTGAGCCAGTTAGAGTAACTCACTTCAGATCCATCCAGCCAGGACAACGGATCTATAAATACAGCATTTAGATTTTTTTCCAGCCTCAATTAATAATTCTACAGTATTCAGTAAGTCCTGAATACAGTCTTAGAAAAAATGGTTCTTTAAGGGTTCATTGGATCCGTGAGTCTACAGTTGGGGTCTATTTATGTCACACTGATATAACATTTATAAATATGGATGTAAAGTAAAGGTAAAAAAACATTTTAAACACAGGTAAAGTTTCCTTCACAAAAACATTAATTAATTAAAACATTCATAAAATTTAGAAAACAGCATTTTTGCCAAACCCAGCCTATGATAACTACTATAACTTTACCTTGAAATATAATCATTAAAATACATTAAGCAAAATATTATTGTATTAATGTGTTAATCTGTTTAACTTTTCATGCTTGGAACATCCTTTTCCACGAGTCGTCCATTACAGGTTATGAAAAAATGCACATTATAGTTCTTTTAAACTCGTTAACATTATCGTGACACAGTGACGCCGGTCCAGATTCAATTCTCTGTCCAAAGTGGATTTTGTGCGTCCTCTCATTTCCCAGAGGTTCACGGGAAGAAGAAAAGCATGTTCTCTCATTCTTTTTTCCTTTATTTTCTATGATCATTTCGGTTGTGATACTGACTCACGAGGTCACTTTGAACGTACAATGCTGTTACACAAATTATAATTATACAGCAAATTATTAATTAAAAAAATACGTTTTCATCAGAAAGCCTTAAAGGCTAGTTAACCACATTTTTGTGTATTTGCTAATTCTATGTTAAAAACTCAACACTGTTACTTGTTTAAGAACAAAATGCAACGTGTCAGCAAAGAAACTTTGTAAAAATGAAATGTTCCATGAGATGGATTTAAACTTTTTTTTTTTGAATTGCTAAATGCATGTTTTCTTAGAATTTCTTAGACTGTTGAATAAAATTAAATTTGTTACAAAATGTCACCTCAATCATGGAATTCCCTGCATAATTAAGGGATATATGTGGATTACTCAAACTGGATTTTGCATCCAAACTAAATTATTTATTTTCATTCCTTCACGAGTTATTATACTGTTTCTAGATCCAGTTGAATTCTAAATCTATCCAGTGTTAGATTTGTTTTAGTTGTAGATCAAGGGTTCTCACTTTTTTCTTTACTTCTTTAACTGTTAAATAAATTTCACGGACCCCTCTATTCAAATATTTTGGCCATTATTTAAATGTGAGCAAATCATATTTTGGCTAATTATTAGAGCCATAGAGCTTTTTATTTCTGAAATTTCCATGGAGAGAGAACATTAGGTCCAAGTTTACATTTATATTTATAAGCCGATATGCTTTTTAGTTATTGAGGTTTGGATTAAAACCCATTCAAGTCAATTAACCAGTCACACAGCCTAATAACTTTAAATTGGACATTTTTCATGTCTAACAAAATTTTTTAAAAATCAGAAACTGCCTGGTAATGCATCATGGACCCCACTTTGGGATCCAGTATCTGTAGATATCTATTTTATTATTTCTGTCCAGACCTAGACCTAGATTTCAGAAGGTTATTCCTGAGCAAAATGTGTAGTATAGGTTATTTTTTTGCATAAATATACATAATGTGCAGTATGTACAATAACTAGATTAGGATAACATCTGTACATTATTCTACTTCAGCGATTTTATCAATTCCTGCACTTATTTGCATTATTCCTCATATGTGCTGCTTTTTGTACCTCATCTATTTGATAAGTTTAATGCCACTGCAGTGCATGCACATTTGAATATATACACATGCTTGAATATATACTGTATTACATATATCTTTCACTCCATCATTTAAAAAATACTGCTGTGAGAAGAATATACATGTCATGTGTTTATGTCACACAGTGGAATATGACAGGGTGATAATCTGAAAGCAAGATTAGTTACAGTATTAACACAATTAGAAAGCATAAAAATGATGCAGAATGCACTACAAATAGTTTAAGACTACTTCGATCCAGCATTATAAACACCATCTCACCCTTAGAAGAGGTCAAGCTCAGGCTGAAGGATGCAGACGCTAACCCGAGCCACCAGTTGTGCTCCGGCTGCAGATGTTTCTGGAGAAACTGCTGTGTTTCTTCATTGTGGATGAAGGCCAGATGTCCACCGCTGTGCTCACACCCGGCCTGAGCATTAACGAAGCTGCGCTGCAGAGCCACAAACTCATAACAAGAGCCATTATAGGCTTTTTGGTTCTCTGGGCAAGACACAGTCTCTGTGTACTCTTTACCACAGACTGTGCTGACACTGAGGACCAACACAAGTAGCAAAGCAGACAGACGATGTCTCTCCATCTTCACCTCGTCACCTGGACACTAAAATTGGCAGTGCGTCGTTTTTGCTGTTTTATAAGACAGTAGTGACGTCAGTTCAGAAACGATTGTCTAAGCCTTCCTAATGATTATTTACTCACCAACAAAGGACTACTTCTCTATTGTACTGTAGGTCTAATGGACGCACACTGTGTCTCTGAATCGTCTGTGTATGAGGCGGCGATAATACAATCAGAAGTAAAAGCATGCTCAGTCAGAGATGAACAAGGATGAATGGGTACAGTGATTTTTTTTTTAACAAAATATATTGTACCTGTTGGAAATTCTGATCCAGGCCTGCGTGTATGAATTTCACATTTATTGTGCATTTGTTTATAAAATGCATATTTATTTATTAATATAAATAATTATTTATTCATTTATTTATCATATCAGCAATTGTTTCTTCTCTCCCTATTATTTTTAATAATGCTTTATTTATTGTTAACAACGTCCTTACTGTTGTCCTGTCGTCCTTACTGTAGAGGTGGAATGAAAAAAAGAAGGGGTTTTCAAGCAAATATTAAACAATGTCTTCTTATTGGTTGACTGATCTGTCTGTCTCTGTCTATCTATCTATCTATCTATCTATCTATCTGGCCAAAAGTATACGGACACTTGACCATCACACCCATATGTGCCTATTGGCATTAATATGGAGTTGGTCCCCCTTTGCTGTTATAATAAGCTCCACTCTTCTGGGAAGATTTTCCACTAGATTTTGGAGCGTGGCTGTGGGGATTTGTGTTCATTCAGCTGCAAGAGCATTAGTGAGGTCAGGCGCTGAGGAGGTCTGGGGTTCAGTCGGTATTCCAGTTCATCCCAGAGGTGTTCAGCAGGGTCTGGGCTCTGTGCAGGACACTCGAGTTCTTCCACTCCAAACTTAACTCACTATGTCTTCATGGAGCTCGCTTTGTGCACAGGGACATTGTCATGCTGGAACAGGTTTGAGCCTCTTAGTTCCAGTGAAGGGAAACTGTAATGCTACAGCATCCAGAGCCATTCTATACAATTGTGTGTATCCATCTTTGTGGCTACAGTTTGGGGAAGAACCTCATATGGGTGTAATGATCAGGTGTGCACATATTATCTCTTACTATCTACTAATAATATTTTCATTCCTTTGTTTTATGTGCCTAGATTATCCGCTAGGCTGCTCATCCTCCGTGCCTACAGGGGGCGCTGTGTGACTCCTGAACAGGTCAATAAAGCGCGATTAGGCGTCAGAAAGAAGAAGTACCTTTTCTATTTATTTATTTATTTTTCTCCCAGTGCACGAGACATGGATTAATGCAAGAAAGGCTAGAAGCTAGACTTTGGAGCTGGATAACTACACACATGCGTCCTGCTGCAGAGGAATTTCCTGAATCCTGATCAAGGTTAGTGTGTTTTAATGTTGTTGCTGTTGTTGTTGTTGGTGTAGCGACCCTCAGACTCCGGGTTTTGTCAGCAGAGTGCACAGCGGTAACTATAGCAACCTGAGGTGACGTTTTCACAGAGCTGCTGTTTAGTAGAGGAGTGCTGTGGATTAGCATGAAGCGGATCCGCAGTGAGGTTCTGTCCTCTAGTGTTAGCTAGCTTTTACTGTCCTCTAGTGTTAGCTAGATTTTACTGTCCCCTAGTGTTAGCTAGATTTTACTGTCCCCTAGTGTTAGCTAGATTTTACTGTCCCCTAGTGTTAGCTAGATTTTACTGTCCCCTAGTGTTAGCTAGATTTTACTGTCCCCTAGTGTTAGCTAGATTTTACTGTCCCCTAGTGTTAGCTAGCTTTTACTGTCCCCTAGTGTTAGCTAGCTTTTACTGTCCCCTAGTGTTAGCTAGCTTTTACTGTCCCCTAGTGTTAGCTAGCTTTTACTGTCCCCTAGTGTTAGCTAGATTTTACTGTCCCCTAGTGTTAGCTAGCTTTTACTGTACTCTAGTGTTAGCTAGCTTTTACTGTACTCTAGTGTTAGCTAGCTTTTACTGTACTCTAGTGTTAGCTAGCTTTTACTGTACTCTAGTGTTAGCTAGATTTTACTGTCCCCTAGTGTTAGCTAGCTTTTACTGTCCCCTAGTGTTAGCTAGCTTTTACTGTCCCCTAGTGTTAGCTAGCTTTTACTGTCCTCTAGTGTTAGCTAGATTTTACTGTCCCCTAGTGTTAGCTAGATTTTACTGTACTCTAGTGTTAGCTAGCTTTTACTGTCCTCTAGTGTTAGCTAGCTTTTACTGTCCCCTAGTGTTAGCTAGCTTTTACTGTCCTCTAGTGTTAGCTAGATTTTACTGTCCCTTAGTGTTAGCTAGATTTTACTGTCCTCTAGTGTTAGCTAGATTTTACTGTCCCTTAGTGTTAGCTAGATTTTACTGTCTCCTAGTGTTAGCTAGCTTTTACTGTCCTCTAGTGTTAGCTAGCTTTTACTGTCCCCTGGTGTTAGCTAGATTTTAAAGTGGTTACAGTAACAATTAGCTGTCTGTCTGTCTCCTATTTGTCTCTATCTGTTCATCTATCTATATATCTGCCTGTCTGTCTCTGTCCATCTGCCAATGTATCGCTGTGTGTCTGTTTTTCTGTCTGTCCATCTATTTATCTGTCCATCTGTCCACACATCTGTCTTTCTATCTATGTATCTGCCTGTCAGTCTCTGTATCTGTTCATCTATCCATCTGTCTGTCCATCAGTCTGTCTGTTTCTGTCTATCTGTTTGTCTGTCCATCTATCTGTGTATCTATATATCTGTTTGTTTGTTTGTTTGTCTGTCCGTCTCTTAATCTGTCTGTTTGTATGTCTGTTCCTCAGTCCTTCATTCTGTCTGTTGCCCATCAATCTGCCTACCTATTTATCTGTCTGTTTGTCCAACCATCTTTCTTTCTTTCTTTTTTTCTTTCTTTCTATGTATCTGTCTGCCACCCATCTATCTGTCTATCTATTTATTTGTTTGTCTCTGTATCTGTTCATCAATTCATCTCTGTCCTTCAGTCTGTCATCATGTTTATCTATCTATCTATCTATCTATCTATCTATCCAGTGATAGTTCAGTTCAGCAATATGGCAGTTGATTGTGTTTAATGAGTTAAGCAAACTGATTAAAATATGATCTATCTATCTCTACATACATACACTTAAGTAATAAACCCCCCCCCCCCCCCCTCTCGCTCTCTCTCTCTCTCTCTGTTTTGCATCTCTTATTCTGATGCTCTCTCATCTGCGATGTGATAGACAGCTGGATTATCCGTGCTGCTGCGGGACTGATTGCTGGCAGCGGCACCATGCTGCTGGCTACAGTAAACCAGGGAGGAGCAGAATTCCCACATGGGCGAGATGATGCTCAGAGCTTCACTCTGTGCCTCGGTGACTTTTCAGGTCAGTAGTGAAACTTCAGCACGTTTATTCTGACTGAGTTCTGTGGCTGTGCTTTGGCTTCATCAAGGCTTTTTGCTGCTTATGTCACAGACGATCAGTACACAGACAGCTTGGAGGCTGTGACTCTGACAGACGGCTCGACTGCATATATTCAGCGTAATACTCAAGGTACTGAAGCATGATCAGCTTTAGGTAGCAACACTGAAGTCGTAAGGTTAGTAAAATTAACCAGAAAGTGTGTTTTAAATCCGTAATGTTTTTCTCTTTGCCTAAGATGGGAGTGTACTGGAGGGGCAGGTTTTCCAACTGGATGATGGTGCTACTGCTTACATTCAGCATATTGCTATACAAAATGGAGGTGTGTATGTAACACATGCTTTAAGATTTGTGTTTAAATCTGTAATTGTTTAACATCATTTCCTGTTATGCATCAATTTCCTTCCTTCTTGTTCCTAGATGAGCCCAGTGGATGGTCAGGTGCTGCTACGAGTGACGCTGTGGAAGGCGAGAGTCTGAGTCTGGAGGCTGGACAAGCCGTGCAGCTGGAAGATGGAAGCACTGCTTACGTACATCACATACCAAAAGGTATGTATTTCTGTATTAAAATATTTCTCAGAGTCAGGATTTTCCTAGACAGAGAGTCCATATTTCCCTCAACAGCACGACAGAATTTTCCTGGATGGCAAGTCAAAATTTTCCTCAGCAATGAGTCAGTTTTCACCCCCCGAGACGCCGAGGCAGAGTGTTTCCCCCAGACGCCGAGGCAGAGCGTTTCCCCCCAGACGCCGAGGCAGAGCGTTTCCCCCCAGACGCCGAGGCAGAGCGTTTCCCCCCAGACGCCGAGGCAGAGCGTTTCCCCCAGACGCCGAGGCAGAGCGTTTCCCCCAGACGCCGAGGCAGAGCGTTTCCCCCAGACGCCGAGGCAGAGCGTTTCCCCCAGACGCCGAGGCAGAGCGTTTCCCCCAGACGCCGAGGCAGAGCGTTTCCCCCAGACGCCGAGGCAGAGTGTTTCCCCCAGACACCGAGGCAGAGTGTTTCCCCCAGACTCAGAGGCAGAATTTTCCTACATGTCAAGTCAAAATTTTCCTCAGCAATGAGTCAGTTTTCACCCCCCCAGACGCTGAGGCAGAGTGTTTCCCCCAGAAGTCGAAGTCCTACATGTCAAGTCAAAATTTTTCTCAGCAATGAGTCAGTTTACACCGCCCAGACGCCAAGTCAGTTTACACCGCCCAGACGCCAAGTCAGTTTACACCGCCCAGACGCCAAGTCAGTTTACACCCCCCAGACGCCAAGTCAGTTTACACCCCCCAGACGCCAAGTCAGTTTACACCCCCCAGACGCCGAAGTAGATTGTTTTCCCCCAGATGCCGGGGCAGAGCGTTTTCTCCCAGACGCCGAGGCAGAGCGTTTCCCCCCAGACGCCAAGGCAGAGCGTTTCCCCCCAGACGCCAAGGCAGAGCGTTTCCCTCCCAGACGCCGAGGCAGAGCGTTTCCCCCCAGACGCCGAGGCAGAGCGGTCCCCCCCCCAGACGCCGAGGCAGAGCGTTCCCCCCCCCAGACGCCGAGGCAGAGCATTCCCCCCCCCCCAGACGCCGAGGCAGAGCATTTCCCCCCCCCCAGACGCCGAGGCAGAGCGTTTCCCTCCCAGACGCCGGGGCAGAGCGTTCCCCCCCCCCAGACGCCGAGGCAGAGCGTTTCCCCCCCCAGACGCTGAGGCAGAGCGTTTCCCCCCCCCCCAGACGCCGAGGCAGAGCGTTTCCCCCCCCCCAGACGCCGAGGCAGAGCGTTTCCCCCCCCCAGACGCCGAGGCAGAGCGTTTCCCCCCCCCCAGACGCCGAGGCAGAGCGTTTCCCCCCCCCCAGACTCCAAGGCAGAGCGTTTCCCCCCCCCCAGACTCCGAGGCAGAGCGTTTCCCCCCCCCAGACTCCGAGGCAGAGCGTTTCCCCCCCCAGACGCCGAGGCAGAGCGTTTCCCCCCCCCAGACGCCGAGGCAGAGCGTTTCCCCCCCCCAGACGCCGAGGCAGAGCGTTTCCCCCCAGACGCCGAGGCAGAGCGTTTCCCCCCAGACGCCGAGGCAGAGCGTTTCCCCCCAGACGCCGAGGCAGAATTTTCCTTGACCCTGAGTCTAAATCTTTCTAGGTGCTGAGTCTGAATTTCCCACATTGCAATTCAGAACTTTTAAGACTTTGAGTCAGTATTTTCCTTGATGCAGGAGCTGAGTCAGAATTTTCTAGAGTGAAAATTTTACTAGACAGAGATTCAGAAATTTCAAAAGTGCAAAAGTCTCACAGTGAAACTTAGCAGAAGACGATAATGAGCAGACAGACTGTTGTAAATTATGGAATCTCTAGTTTATACCCCAGTCACTTATCACAACATTGTAAGTGAGATCTGTGTCCTGTTTTCAGAGGTGTATGATTCCCCTGCGCTCCAGGCAGTGCAGCTAGAGGACGGCTCCACCGCCTTCATTCAGCATGCGGTGCAGATGTCGCAGTCAGATACAATTCTGGCCATCCAGGAAAGTGACGCAGTGTCTGATCTGCCTCTCGAGGGAATCACAGACCCTGGGACTGTCACTGTGCTGGAACAGTACACCACTAAGGTAACATCCACATGCAGGTTTTTTTTGGTTTACGACGTTCAAATTGTAACACATGAATGAAATAATGAAAGAATTAATCTCTCAGTGATGTACTGAAATGTGTCCTGGTCTTCACAGATAGAAGAAATGAAACCTTATGCAAACTCTGGCTTGCTCACAAATGAAAATGTAGTGCAGGTATGTGAAGGTAACTACAGGAATCCCACTTCCCACCAAAAATATTTTAAAATGATACATAAAGATTTTAACCTAATTTGGAATTTTTCTTTCTTCAGATCGTTTTTCCGAGTCAGGATGTCCATCACGATGTACAGCAGCCTGAAGAGAAATCATTTCAGTGCAGCTATGAAGGATGTGGCAAACTTTACACCACAGCGTATCACCTCAAGGTGTGTGGATACATCAGTTCTGTGATTTTTTAAAAAAAAATTTATTTTGTAAAACGTGTCGTTCTTTAATAAATTAAAACTTGTTACTGTTTGCAAATTGCTACGTTATAAGCGGAATAAACTACTTCGCTGTAACGTGCTGTTGTAGGAAAATAATCAAGGCGGTAACAATAACTGGATTGCTCACGTGCAACATGTGCTGTTGACTCATCTCTTAGTAGTAGAATAACACATTTGAACCCTTTTTTAATTTTTATTTATTTATTTATTTATTTTTTAAAAGGTCTACTTGTGTTTCATCAGGTACATGGAAGAGTACACACAGGTGACAAGCCTTACTGTTGTGACAAACCCGGCTGTGAAAAAAAGTTTGCAACAGGTAACATCCTGCAGTTTTTTTTTAGACTCAAACATCCCTAAACATGTCATTTTAAACCATTACAAATGATCAGTGTTGAATATAAAATTGTGTAATGTATTTAATACTTGAAAAATACTAAATAAAATAGGCTTAGTCACATCTCTACACCTTTAATTAAAAATGCCAGGATTGATGTATGATCATTCGTCATATTTCAGCAAAATGAACAAATCCTTGAATGAATCGAAGTGAATCATTTAACTTTACTGACTCAAATGATTCAAGCCACTGAAAAGATTTAAAGAGGTGAGGTTTTGGAGCCTGAGCTCATGTGTAGCTCCTCCTACAAATCAGCCTTATATACAAGTGATAACAAGTTTGACTCAGAAACATAATTCTGTGTGTATGATCTATATAATCAGAATCAGAGCATTCAAGATGAGATAAACAGGTGATGTGAAAATTATTATATGCATTATTATCAGTACATTAGCAGTTTCAATTCTAATAATAATAATAATGATGTTAAAATGACGTACAGTGTGGTTGAAGCTGTAAATTTGTCGTTATTTAGGCCACGGCTTGAAAAGCCACATGAGGACACACACTGGTGAAAAACCCTACTGCTGCACAGAAGTGAACTGCACAAAATCTTTCAAGAACTCAGGAGACCTCCAAAAGCACATCCGAATCCACACAGGTAGAATTATTGCGTTATAATTAGAATATAATCCGGCGTGTGGTCTGTTTCTGATATTAGAGTAACGAGTGTAGCTGAACTTTGACCTTTCAGGAGAAAAGCCCTTTCTTTGTCCGTACGAAGGCTGCGGTCGGTCTTTCAGAACCTCCAACATTTGCAAGGTGCACATGCGCACACACACAGGCGAGAAGCCGTACCACTGCTCCGAGCCAGGCTGCAACCGGGCCTTCGCCAGTGCAACCAACTACAAAAACCACAGCAGGATCCACACTGGTATTCTAGCGTTTTAGATTCAAATCTGTAAAACATACACCATTCTCATCTTCCCCATCAAAAGGCTTAAAATATTATTTCTCCTTTTTTGTCCTCAGGCGAAAGACCGTACGTTTGCACCATTCCTGGCTGTGACAAGCGCTTCACCGAGTACTCGAGTCTGTACAAGCATCAAGTGGTTCACACGCCCTGTAAACCGTATGAGTGCAGCCACTGTGGGAAGACCTACAAGCAGATCTCCACGCTGGCCCTGCACAAGCGCACAGCACACGACGACTCGGAGCCCATCGAGGAAGAGCACGAGGACTACGAGCCTCCCGCCGGTCAGCAAGTGTTACATTGAATTTGAAAAATTGAAAACAATTTTGACGCAGCAGCTCAGTAACACTTAAATAATTATATCTCTATCTGTCTAGAGTTCAGATTAATTTTTTTTTTTTTAATTGACTTATCATGGCTGTCTTGATTAGCTAAATAACAGGGCCACCATCAGCCAATCAGCTTTCACCAGTCGGTTGACAGGGTTAGCATTAAGCAATCGATGCAAAACATTGTAGTGTTTTGTCTAATTTCGCAACAGCCTGCCACTGGGGGTGCTTGGACCCCGCAGATCGCCACTCGCAGCCATAATTTAAAAATGTATAACTGATTTCTAAGCAAGCTCTTGTGAGTGTTTATTTCCACTCTTCACTCAGAAGCCATCGATGATCCCTGCCTGAACAGAACGTCGGCGGAAAGTGTAGCACCCTGCTCAGACATGACCTCTGACCTCTCAGAGCAGGAGCAGGTCGCCCTCGTGACACCGGATGACGCTCATCAGGTTTGAATCTGTAATTATTAATCATGTTTAAGGTCGCTGTGCCGGTTAAAGATTATATGAGGTTTGTTTTTATTTTAGATGTATGTTTCTAAAGACGGAAACCTGTCATTACAGGAAGTTGGCTATACGATCACCATGGTAACGCATGATGGCAACATGCTCACCCTCCCAGCCAATGAGTCTGTACTGTCCTCTGCTAAAGTCACCATGGTAACCGCTGACAGCACAGAGGGACAGGTGGGCGTGGTCATTGGTCATTTATGATCGGTTGTATGTATAAGGAGCAGATAAAGAAGCAACAAGACATTTTGTGTGTTTGTGTGTTTCATGTAGATGTTGCTGAAGTAATAATAATGATCTCATTATGAAATGAAATTGGGCTTCTGTCCTCCTGATTGTTTATTATCCTAATTACCTGCTGCATTCGGTGTGTGTGTTTCATCTGCAGATGACTATCGTATCACCAGCTTCTTTACAGACCAAACAGGAAGCAGTGCTTCCACACCCAGTTACCCTTCTGGCCACATCTAATGGAAGACAAGTTGCTGTGGAGGTAAAATTGCATCACAGTTTGCTGACACGATGCATTAATGTCGTAATCCATTACGTGATGAGGAGCTTCTTTATCTCTCGTTTCTTCCGAGTCATGGATTATCGAACGCTTAAGGCAAACCACTACAAGTGAATAAGGTCATTTTTCTTTTTAAAACAATACATATCACAGTTTATCTTTGCCAGTGGATTGCTGATATGATTTTTATCCACCACAAATTTGTCCTTTTATATGCAAATGTGGCTGTGTAAATATGCATAAATTTGCATACATTATAAAACAAAAAACCTACTCCTTAGATGACGTTAGAGTTAAAATATTCACAGCAGTTTAAAATACACAGCAGTTTGCTGGAATATCTTGTTTCATTCTTGTTTAATCAAGAATATACCATGCGCTGTTTAAAAAAGTTATTAATATTTTGAGAGGTTCCTCAGTAATTAGCTTTTCAGTAGGGATAGGAATAAACGTGTACCTTTTGATAAATCATCCTGAGATGTTTGGTCCAGAAAAAAAGGAAGAAAAAATATTTTTGGGAATTATTTTAAAAAATAAATTTATACATATCATGTATTTTCACACTAGTAAGTGTTGTTTGTACGGTTAATAAAAGAAACTGATATTATATCATAGTGACACTTGCTATTTATAGCAGGAAACAAGCTTTTCAGTGATATTATAATAACATGACGAGTTAGTGCAAAGTGGGCGGAGCTTAAAGCCTTCTTTAAAGGCTAACTTTCAGATTATATGCTGCTCATGATTTGATAAAGAAACAGTGAAATAAATTTATTACTGCTGAGTTTTTGGACATTATTTATTACTAAAGCTTAAGAGAAGAAACGTTATAGATGTATTTAAACACATCATTTCTACCTATAGTGTTTATTCTTAAAGAGGACAGTCGTGTGACATCAGTGATGCGGACATTTTGTTTGTCCCTGCTTAAAGATTCATGAATCATGATAACTTACTGAAATAACAAGTAACTGGAGTTTCATGATGTGATTATTGGCGTATTTCTCACTTACATTAGCACCTATTTAAGGTGTGAAGTTCTTTTATTTAGAGTTGAAACAGAGCAGTTTTTAAATTCACACCTAATCGAGGTCGTCATTAAAGGTGTTGAACTTCAAAAGCCATCCTAGAGTTCAGAAAGTGTTGACAACAAACATGTTGCGTCATGTAGGAATTGTATTTTTAAAGCTGTATGGTGTATATACACTTTAGGCCAAGGCTTTTAATGGTCTTAACAGCAAATCATTGGTCAGAAAATGAGCACGAATTAAACAAATGCACTCCTGAGAGCTCCTGTGCTAGAAACAGGGAAATTCACTTCTATAGTCTTCTTGTATGCAAAGTTAAACTCATGATAATGATTAGAATGTTTGATGTAAAATTCAAACTAACACTGGGTGTCTGGGTGTACAACATTTTCCAAAAATATCTTCTGGGATGTTTTTTTTAGTCATTATTTGGTTATCTGCCACACATGATGCAGCCCACTGAGGACCACAAGGCTTAAACATTTAAAGAAACTAATTGATATTATAAATAACTAATTCTTGCTCATTTCCTGACCAATGATTTGTTGTTAAGACCATTAAAAGATTAATATTTTGCCATTTTGGGCTTGGCCCTTTTTTTTTTTCTTTTCTTTTATTTTTTTGTTATTTATTATTACTAATGGTCAGTTTGGCTGACGTTCTTTCGTGCAGCTGAGTGATGAGTTGACGCTGGAGGAAGCTCTGAGAATCGCATCGACTATACAGCAAGGAGCCACAACAGACCTGGAACATTAACTCTGATGAAAACACTACATTTTGTGTGTCTGATTTTGCTCCAATGTTTGGACTATTTCCTAGATCTTCCTGTTTACATTCATATTTTTGATAATGTGTGTGTGAAAGATCAGAAAGGCTGTGTGCAGTAAAATAAAGAACTTTATAAAACCTTATAAAAAATCTGTTGCTTCTGTTGTGAAGAGCTCCCTAGAGAATACTGAGATCTGTCCTATTCAGAGATAATGTATGTTTGATAATAGACTGATTTCTAAGGAAAGGAAAAATGAAGAGAGCAGATAAGACATGTCCAGGTGTGATTACCTAAATGAAGAACCTTGAAGATCCTTTGTATTTAAACAACATTAAGATGAGCAAAACTATAGAAAAATGATTGATTGGGTTTTCATGTGGCAAGAAATTGCCAGGCAATTGATTCTGCAGTGCAATTTCTAGTTGAAAAAAAAAAATAATAATAATTCTCCAAAATACACCTGGTGACTTTTACTTGCCCCAGTGACTTAATGAAAAACAAGTACTTAATGAACTGAAGCATAGAGCAAGCCCTGAGGTGTGAAGAAATAAAAAGTAAAATACAAACTACACATACATAAACAAACAAATGTTTGAAATTAATATATTGTTAAAAAAAAAAAGCAATTGACAATGAAAATTTATAATTCAGCTCGTCATGTCTGACTCATCACATCAAATAAACCTTATACATCTTTCCCAAAATTGATTTTTTTTACTTTAATGTAAAATAAAAAAATAAAAACTATGTTTTTGCATATCAAAATATTTGTGTCTAAATGAAATAATAAAGCAAAAGATACTCATCATTAAATTATTTTCAATAATATTGCTCTTTATTACTTTTTAAACCTAATTTTTTATACTATATTTTGATTTATAATTGTAATTTATGTAATTTATAAATGTAATACATATTTGTTTATTTTATTTTATAATTTGTGTAAATTATACATTTATAATCCAGTTTATAATTGTTTGTTATTAATATATCAATTCTTCATTTCTGTTTACTGAATTCAGTTACTATTCATTTATTTGATCCTTTATATCATTTATACATTTATGATGCAATTTATTATTGGATTTTTTTATCCTATTTTTTCCTGATGGGACGTCATCATGCATCATCAAGTCTCTGTAGAGTTTATTGTTCTCTGATGAGCTACTGTGGTCACATGACTGCCCCGCCCACTGCCTGTACCCTATTAAAAACACACCACATTTCAAATTCACTGTCATTGCAGAGGGTGTGTGATTATAAGACACTGATGCATATCAGCAAGCATGAATGTTAATATTAACTTCAAAACTTAATGACTATTTCTCATCAGAGAGCATGTATTTATTTAAATAGTTGTTATTTAGGGCTCGGCTTGAAAAGCCACATGAGGACACACACTGGTGAAAAACCCTACTGCTGCACAGAAGTGAACTGCACAAAATCTTTCAAGAACTCAGGAGACCTCCAAAAGCACATCCGAATCCACACAGGTAGAATTATTGCGTTATAATTAGAATATAAACCGGCGTGTGGTCTGTTTCTGATATTTGAGTAATGAGTGTAGCTGAACTTTGACCTTTCAGGAGAAAAGCCCTTTCTTTGTCCGTACGAAGGCTGCGGTCGGTCTTTCAGAACCTCCAACATTTGCAAGGTGCACATGCGCACACACACAGGCGAGAAGCCGTACCACTGCTCCGAGCCAGGCCGCAACCGGGCCTTCGCCAGTGCAACCAACTACAAAAACTACAACTACACCAACTACACAGCAGGATCCACACTGGTATTCTAGCGTTTTAGATTCAAATCTGTAAAACATACACCATTCTCATCTTCCCCATCAAAAGGCATTATTATTATTATTATTATTATTACTACTTCAGTCCTTTCAGAGGCTGGATTCACAAGTGCAAATGTCTTCATCATTCAGACAATTCGAAGCCTTTCTTGGTAGATGTTGATGCTTCAGAGAATGGCATAGGTGTGGTCCTCTCGTAATGACATGGTAACCTTTCTATTCCAGCAAGAGATTATGATGTAGGAAATGGAGAACTGCTATAAATTAGAGCAGCATTAGAAGAAGGGAGGGACTGGTTAGAGGGAGCTGAAAATCCATTCCTGATCTTCACTGTGACCTTGAACATGTGAAATCAGCAAAGAGACTAAAACCACATCAAGGCAAATCAAATCAAGTGGGTTTTTATCTAGCCAGATGGGTACATTTCTTCACCAGGTTCAAGTTCACCTGTACTTATCGCCCGTGCTTGAAGAACACATTAGCCAATTCCTTGACCAGACCTCATGACGATTTGCATGAACAAGATAATGACCAAACTATCCTGCTACAATTCTGTATTGTTGCCATCATCAAGTGGGAAATCATACAAGACATAGAAAGGCCCAAGAGGAAGAACCTGCGAATAAGAGAAGAACAACCAGTGAGCAGCAATTCTGCAGGTGGAAATGCCTTTACCATGATACCTATCAATATAGAAATAATTTGTTTTAAATTTGTTCCAAGTCAAATTTCTCATCAACTATAACTGCACATAAATTTTGTATTAAAAAGGTTTGTTTTTCTTATAGTTCTTGATGATCAGCTCGTGTTGAAAAAGCCTAACCACTGACAGGAGTTATTAGCTATAGCTGTAAATCCTTATTTACATTGCATCGGTTGCTTTGCATGTAACAATGTTTACCCGTATTACAATAAAGGATAATACACATGACTTGTCATTGTATTCACTGGCTATAAAACTGTGAAATGTAAATCAGATGTGTTGAATGAAGTAGCTAAACTCTGCAGTGCCTTAGTCCTCCAGGACTGGAGTTTGACACTCACGTCTTATCCAATGGAAGACCACAGATCTGAGCAGATTTGCATATTCATAATTGAATGGCTCAAACAAAAAAATATTTGAATTATACATTCTACTCACCTAATCAGCAAAGGAAATTATATGGTTGGAACTGATGCTTGATGTTTTGTGAGGAGCTGACTTAATCTTATAAAGGAGATGAAGTTTAGCTGTGATGCAAGCTACTGTTAAGAGTTTTATCTGATTTGGAAAAAGGTAAAGCTTAAGTCTCATCTTCAAAATCAACTCCTTATACTTAATATCTTATTCATTTAGTCATCATCAGTACTGGAATAGTAGGTCGCCATGCACTCACACATTCACACCCTCATTCTCAACGCAAATCAGAGTCACCAGTCTACTACCTACTGCCATACTTTTGGGAGGTGGGAGGAAATTGGAGAACCTGGAGCAAACCCATGCCCTTGTACCAACCTTGAAACATTTGTTTTTCACTGATCTGGATTTTACTGCCTTGTTTAAGCAAATTTGAAATCATCTCATAATAAATCCAGGGTGTCCCAAAAGTATGTTTGCCAGCACCACTTCGGTTGTGCCTTCATCAGTGGACTTCATGCTTCCAGTCTTTTTGAATTTGTTAAAATTTTGGCAACAGTGTCGTGTGTGATGTGCTGGCCATGTTTCCTGTTAAAGTCCATCACAACCTTGAGACAGCTTCCCGATCCAGCCATGAGAATGATCTCAATACGTTCTTCTTTTGTCAAAGACATTCTTAAAGGCTATTTGAAAAAAAAATATATATATATAAACTAAGTATAAAAAATTTTGGAAGACATTTTGCTGAAAAGTGTTACTTTCCCTTATGTATGGAGACTTTTGAGACTGTACATACACTACATGGACATGAAATAATGACTTCTACAACCCCAATCTTTTATAATTCAGTCTCTCCAGACTCTGCTGCTGATGTTTTCATTAAAATCATGGGAAACAATGTGAGCTGTTCTCCAGCTGCAAAGAGCACACTATTACACCAAGTGATAAGATAAACTGTGTAGTACTCAGTTTTATATTTAACTTTCAATAGCATTCAGATATTACAAAAATAACAAATCGTTATTTAATTTCAAATAAGAGGAAAATACAATATAATATAAATATAAGGCAGACTTCAATTAATATATATTGTTTTACAGTGCATAGCCCAATATGTGTCCCATCATGAGCGATCTTCTATTACCAGAACACACACACACACACACACACACACACTTATTTGTTAACGTGTGCATTAATTTTTTTCATGCACACGCAAAAATACACTATTTTCTAATGTTTTAGACTGTGATTGTTACTTTTGAGTGATCCTTGTCTATTTTTCATACAGAATCTGTATTTTAAGACAAATATCAACTTTTGGTCTGAAAAGACAGTATGGTTTATGTATACACGTGTCCTCACCAACCACAGATGACCTTTAGAAGAGATGTCCTCTGTTTTTATAACTTATCCTGAATTTATAGAGGTCACGGAAGGTTTAATGGGACATTTTGTCAGACAGAAAAGTAGATAATTAATATCAAATCATCAAGTTCAAACGAAAACAAAATGTGTCCAACTTATAGAATAATAGTTAATTGGTGTAGAAGCCAAATGTGACGTTAGCACCATATTTAATATTCCGGACAAAGACATTGCATCTTATTGCTAATAAAATGGACAAAAAGGACATCAAAACTGTAAATGAATGAAATTATACTCCATTGGTTAAGAATATATGGAACAGATCAGACCTGCTTATGTCTTTTCTTCTTCAGGAGTTGCAAATTTGATGTTTAATGTTTAAAAAACAAGTCTCACAAAGTTGGGAAGCGTGTGCTAAAAAATAGATAAGCAGAAGGAGGACTAAATCTGGTGGCCTTTTGCACTCTCAACCAAAAAAATCAGCTGAATTTGGATGATTTTTTTTTTTAAAAATCCTGTATGCTTATGGAATCTATTTTTCTCTTTCAATTTTCAATTGTATTTGCTTACATGCATTCATGCTTACATTAAATAAAGGGTTAATAAACTACCTACAAAATGATCAGCTTTCACAAGCAGTGTTAAGTTGGTTACTAGTGCACAAGTACAATTTTTCATCTCATGGCTTCTTACTCTGGAGCACATTGCTTAGAAGGGAAAGTCACTATTTCAAAACATATGGTCCTATAATAATATTTATTGATTCGCATACATGACAAATGTACAAATTGTGTCACTGATGCTATGCTTGGCATGCGATGGTACACTTAGCAAATCAATATGAATTCAGATGTCACATAACGCTGGAATAGACTAATATTGCTTTATAGTATTAATGTAGAGTTTTAAAGAGTTATTATGTTTACTATTTGTTTGGTCCTTCTGTTTCTAACAAAAATGCTAAAAAAGAAATGACGTTTTAACTATCATGACAGTTTGAATTATCACTATAAAAAAGTGCAGTGAGATAAGAGCATTTTTCACATATTTTGCTTAAATTGACTTTAACTGCTTGTTACTGTAGACACACTCATTTCCCCTGACATCTTCTCTTCTTTTTGCCCTGTAAATCTCCTGAAAAATTTCTGTACAGTCCCACTGAATGCAGGAGTGGAAAAGTAGTAAACCAGAGGGTTGAGGGCACTATTGAAATAGGTGAAGCAAACTGAAAAATAAAAAATCAGATTTGCCTCACTGAAGTATGAACACTGTTTGTACCAGATCCTCAGGAACGTAATAGCGACCCGTGAGGCAGTGCTTGGCAAGAAGCAGACAAAAAAGACCATGGCAACGATGAAAATGAAGTGGACGGCCCTCTTGACCTTGCCTGTAGTGTCCATCGTTTTTGTTTTCAGCTGCCATGTAATGCAGGCTGTGCAGAAGATGATGATGCTGCCTGGCACGCAGAACTGGATCACATAGAAGGCGTTGTGCCAGCTTGAAAGTGGATCGCTGTTGAAGCATATGCTAAAACTCCCACACTGGATGCGGCTGCCGACCCTGGAACTGTTTTGCGAGCCCAGCACCTGAGTTGTCATAAGTAAACCCATTGCCCATAGGCCTAAAGAGACCCACATGGCGTACTTCAGGTTCATCCGATTTATTCGATGTAGTGGGTGCACAATCTTCAGGTAGCGGTCCACAGCCACGGCAGTGAGGAAGAAGATGCTGGAGGCCCTGCTGGCTGCCAGGAGGAAGAGCATGATGCTACAGAAAGTGCCTCCGAAGATCCAGTCCTGGCCCTTGATGTAGTAGAAGGCTTTGAATGGCATGAAGAAGAGCACCACTGAGTCGGCCACAGCCAGATGTGCCAGGTAGATGGAGTTTGGCTTCCAGCTGTCCACTTCAAAGGCAAACATAACGAGGGCCAGAATGTTCCCCGTAATGCCAAAAATGAACTCCATGATAAATATAGAGGGTAGTAATTTATCTAAAATAGGGGTCTCAAAAGCACAACAAATCGAAGAGTTTGACATGTTGGCAGTACTGATGCAGATGGACTGAACAATTCTTTACCCACACTAATATTTTTATTCTACAGCCGTAGGCAAATAACTAGGTGAACAAAACGTCAAACTACTCACCACCCACCACCCATATTATAATATAAAATTATATTATTATAATATTATGAAAAAGACACAATGCACTGTGGCCTTGGCAACACTCTTCCTTATGGTGCCATTGGTGAAACACAGAGTAAGGATAAATAATAAATCTGATTTGCATTTGCCCTAAACTCAAAGTCCAACCTGGTTTTAAATTTACTACCATGCTTGATTGACTTCAACTGTGGTTTTATGGTGAGAAAAGAAGGCAGTCATACCCAAATTACACCTATATTAAAAATGTGTGCATGTGCCCTTGTTAATTGTTAATTCCCAACTGAAAAATAGAAAAAAATTTATATATCTGGTTATGGAAATTTGAATTTTAATGCTATGCATGAAACCATAAACATATTCTCTTAAGGGCCAAATGTAATTGTCTCCTAAGGGCAATAAAAAAATCTAGATAAGAATGCATGGTCAGCCATCAACCTATACAGCTATATTCATTCATTCGTTCATTCAATCGTTCATTTAGTGATTCACTCATTTATCTTTAGCACACGCTTTATCCCCCCACCCCCCGACAAGCCCCAGACCAACCCAAATCAGCAGCAACAGCACATTTCCTCTGCCATGATGGAGCTAATCAGAGTCTGCCATGGAGAAATGCAAGCTGTCCGTCTAACACCTGGCGCTTTTGTGAGTAACGCGATACACAATACAAACCCAGAAGTTTGTCCGCAAGCTCAGGTCAGTAAAGTTCCTGGGATATGTCCTGGATGAACATGGTGTGGACATGGACTGACCCAAGGTGGGTTCTACTGTTGGCTTACTGGGGCTTCAAGTCTGTGGCAACACAACTCACACCACTCACTTCTTAAAGGTAAACTGAAGAACCACTGGACGTAGGAAGTATTTCAGACCTTCTGGAGACTTTCAAAGTGCAAATATCATTCGTCATCCAGACCCTTCACCCTTCACTCTTTAATGAGTATTATTCATTGAGTTTTATACTTCTGGCACAGTGGTGGGATGGATTATTCCAGTTAGTTTTTCGACCTCAGTCAGGCTGGAATTGTTTACACAAGGGAACAGCTGCGATGGAGATATCGTGATAGCAGAGGAGGAGTGAAACAGCGGGCAGATATGGAGATTTAAACCATTTCCCTTCAATCATTATTGGGAGCCTAAGATTGCTGGCAAATAAAATAGACAAATTATCAGTACTAACAACGACATAATGAGAATACAGGGAATGCAGCATTATGTGTTTTACAGAGTCGTGGCTACACCCAAACATACTAGATGATAATGTTAGCCTGAATGGGTTTACTACTCTGAGGGCAGACAGAAGTCAACATCAAACTCATAAGGAAAAAAGGTGGAGAGCTCGTTTCGCTTGTAGATAACAAACTGTGTAATCCTAGTCATGTCACAATTAAAGATCTGTCACTCGGACACTGAACTGTTTATTCTCAGAATGCGTCTGTATTATTTGCTGAGGGAGTTCTCCCATGACATTGTGTGTGTTGTTTACATTCCACCTTCCCTAAATGCAGACATGGCGTGTGTTGTCATCCACATGTCCATTGTGAGCCTACAGACCCAGCACCCCTGCTCATTTATAGTACTATCTGGAGATTTCAACCATGTTTCTCTCTCTTTGCATCTCCCAACATTCGGACAGTTTGTGGAATGTAAAACAAGTGAGAAGAGAACACTGGATCTTCTGTAGGTCAAATCATAACCTGGTTCATCTCATACTCCTATATAAGCCCATGGTACAGCGGCAACCAATGACCAACAGGACGGTGAGGAAATGGTCTCCTGAGGTCATTGAATCACTGAAGGCTTGCTTTGAGGTTACAGATTGGGATGTGCTCTATGCTCCACATGATGAGAACATAGACAGCATAACATCTTGCTTCTGTGAATACACTGTCATACCCTCTAAATCTGCTTCCCCAACAATAAACCATGGGTCAGTAGTGAGCTGCAAACTCTCCTCGACCAAAAGAAGATAGTCTTCACACAGTCACGTTAACTGCAGAAGTTCTCTGATGACATGGCCATCGTGGGGTGCAACAGAGGTGGGCAGGATGATGAATATAGTGCCTTGGTGAAGAACCTTGCTGGCTGGTGCAAACTTAACCAACTGCAGCTAAACACTGGCAAGACAATGGAGATGGTGGTGGACTTCAGGAGGTCCAGGTCTCACCTTTCACCTGGCAACATTGACAGAGGGGATGTGGAGGTAGAGAGCACATATAAGTACCTGGGCATGCATTTGGACTACAGAGTGGATTGGACTATCAATATAGATCCCGCTTACAAGAAGGGCTAAAGTTGCCACTACTTTCTGAGGAGGTTGTGGTCCTTCAGTGTGTGTATATCACTCTTGTGGGTGTTCAACCAGTCAGTTGTAGCCAGTGCACTTTTCTACACTGTTAAGGGAACTTGCATCAGTGCAAAGGCTGCAAAGAAACTTAACAAACTGAATAGGCAGATTATAGGAGTACTGTTAGAGCCACTGGAGGCAGTTTGGGAAGAAAAGACACACAGCAAACTGTTAAACTGTTAGCTATTATGGACAATAACGCACATCCCTTACATCACACACTGGATAAACAGAGAAGCGCCTTCAGCATCATGCATGATCATTCTTACCCACAGCAATTTGACTGTATAATGAGTCACCCTACTAAAACCAGGATTATTATTATTATTATTATTATTATTCAACTTATTATTCAATTATCAGTATAGTAAAATATATCAATATAGTTTCAATATAGATATAGTTTCTTTCTATCTATCTATCTATCTATTACAGTTTGTTAGAGAACATACCTAAAAACAGCATCATAAAGTCCAAGGAACTATCAAAACAAGCCTGGGATGAAATTATGGATAAGTGTGAAATGGAAATGGATAAATATAAAAAATATTTGAAACTTTGCACATCCTGCAGAGCCCCATTAAATTCATTATTAAATTAATCCACCCAAGTCAGTGAGTGAATAAAGAGGGCAGAGTAAAAGAAGCAATCAGGAAGACAAGGGTAACGCTCAACATAATACTACCACCACCATGCTTCTGTCATGTATTCCTCCTCTCTGCGTGTGGTGCACTCCATGTGCCTCTTTGTTTATATAGCTATGTATGGACTTTTTTTTATTCGTGTCTTGTCTCCACCCCATCTTATCATAAGTTTATCTCCCTACTGTATCATGATCATTCTTACCTGTTTTCAGTTCCTCCCTTGATTAGTCTGTGTATCTAGGCCCTTGAGTTTCATTGTTTCGGTGTCATAGTTTATGTTGTAGTTTACAGGCATTACTGAGCCTTGGTTTTCTTTGTTCCTTTGCCTGGTATCTAGTGGTGTGTTTCCTGATTTATACCCTCACCCATGTTTACTTTATGAAAACCAGCATTGTGGATGACCCCACACACCCCTCTCACACACTCTTTACCCTGCTGCCGTCTGGTAAACGGTACCGAAGCATTCAGGCCCTCAAGACCAGACTGTGCAATAGTTTCTTCCCCCATGCCATCAGACTCATCAATACTCAGAAACTGGACTGAAGGAACACAAACACACACATACATATATACACACACAACTGAGCATCCTCCATCCTCTCTGCAATTTTTCTGCCAGTTGTTGCACATGTTTATGCTGCTACGATACTCATTATATTATACTGTACTCTTAACTGCTACTAGGCTGCTACTCTTATGTTTACACTATTTCAGCTACTTGTATTATACTCTTGTACTCTTTGCACTATTGTCACTAGGTTCACTTTTAAACAGAACTGTGTACTGGTCGGCGCTGCAGTCATTGTACTGTCTTGTAGTGTCTTGTACTGTCTGCACATGTTTGCACTTGTGCACTTTATGTATAAATTATGTAGTCTCTTGTAGTTCTGTGTTGTTCTGTGCCATCTTATGTAGCACCTTGGTCCTGGAGAAACGTTCTTTCACTTCACTATATACTTAAAATGGCTGAAATGACAATAAACTCCACTTGAACACTTGAACTTGAAAATGGATTGTCCTCGTCTCCTTCTGCCTGGCTGTACCTTGACCTACACTATGGACTATGATGATGTTTTATCGATGTGCCATAAGAAACAACACATTGATCTTAGATTCTTGTGTCCTGCTTCTACTCACCACATGTTACAGCTTCATTGTGGGGATGGTGTTCTCAGGGTAATGAGTACTTTATTGTTTCTGCCTAATGGGCAAAAAAGTTCCGAACTCCAAATGGGATTTCATAAAAGAGCTGTAAACAGCATCTCCCATCTGAGCTGTGGATCACTCCAGCTTCTTCGGAGATACCCAGTAATGATAGCTATTGAATGCTCTACCATTAGAAAATAAAAATGCTAACAGAGTTCAACCACCTCATCTTATGACATGGGCATGTATGGCTGCCAATGGAACAGGTTCCTTTGTCTTTATTGATGACGTGACTGTTGATAAAAGCAGGAGGATGAATTCTGAAGTGTACAGGGCTATATTATACTATATTAGTCTATATTATCTGCTCGGATTTGTAACAAAGTTTACCTCTACTGTCCCTGTTAAATGAATAAACAATAATACATGTGACTGATCATTTTATTTGGTGATGAATGAGGTATGAAGCTGAACTCTGCAGTTTGACACTCATGTCTTATCCAATGGTATAAACTCTGGGCATATTTGTATATTCATAATTGAATGTCCCCACTGCTTATAAGCGACAACTCAAGCCTAAATCTTTCCACATTTTCATTTGAATTATTCATAATATAGTGTGGTGAGCACCTTCCTTACTGCTACGGTCTACTTACCTAATCAGCAAAGGAAATTATTTGGTTGGAACTGATGTTTAATCTCTTGTGCAGAGCTGACATATAGGAGGTGACGTTTTGCTGCAAGCTGTCATTAAGAGTCATATCTGGGTTAGAAAAGGCAAATTTTAAGTTTTATCTTCAAAACCAACTCCTTATATTTGATATCTTATTCATTCAGTCATCTTCAGTAACTGCTTTATCCTGGTGAGGATTTCGGTGGATCCGAAGCCTGGAAACACTGAGCAAGAGGCAGGAATACAATCTATTACATTGCACCATGCACACACACATACGGTACATACCCAGGGACAATTTAGAGTCACTCATCTACCTATTGGCATGTGTTTTATGAGGCGGGAGAAAACTAGTGAACCTGCAGGAAAGCCACTTTCTTGAAATGTTTTTTTTTTTTCATTTCAATGACATTCCAATAACTATATCAGCGCCCTACATAGACATAAAATAACGGCTTCTACAGCACCATATGTTTAGTACATACAGTCGAGTCTAAAAGTCCACTAGTGAAAATACAAAATTATATTATTGATAACAACTTGAGTGAAAAGTTTAATCTTTGAAATATTTACATGAATTTTAGAGTTTCTTAATTTGTGTTCACAATGCATGTTTTTAGCGAACTGTACTCAGACCACCTCCCAAGATGGTCTCAGTTTGGTTCGCTTTAACAGGGTCTGAGATCTTTTGCTGTGTTCACACATGGGCCAAAAATCCAGCGAACCATGCTCAGACCCCTGAAAAGGACCAAGTGTGAAAACACCCTTAGAATTTGCTATGTCCTCTTTTTGCTTTAATGACAGTGCACCCGAGCTGGAATGAAGTCCACACGTTTGTGCAAAACCTTATGATCCATTTTAGATCAAATCCATCAGAGTGTCATATTACTCTCTATTCGACGTGCTTCAATAGAAGAGATTAAGCATGAGGAAACTCTGACCTTTTGTACAAAGCAGTTAACATGGTCAATATCACAAATTTGCTTACATTTAAATAGGGACCTAGAAATAGTGCAGAACCTTGAATATTAAATATTCAAGATATTGAACATTTAATTTCTTAAATGTTTTAAATATTTCAAAATTCTATAACCTTGTGTTTATTTCCAACTAGTCAAAAAATCCCAGATTTTCAAAGTGGCCTCAGACTTTTGAACCCCACTTTATGCATTATTATATTATTTATACAAGAATTATTTATCCACTGATTATGTTTTCATTAAAAATCATAGGAAAAAATGTGAACTGTTCTCCAGCTGCTAAGAGTGCAATATTACACAAGATACGTTATGTAGTACACAGATTTTTAATTTAAATTTCAATAGCTTTCAAATAATTACAAAACAATAAATCCTTATTTAATTTCAAATAAGAGAAATAATTTAAAATATTAGGTATACTCGGTCTAATCAATAAAATATAAGGCAGATTTTCTCTAACCATTTTTCTTTAACAGTACTAAAGCCAATAAATTTCCAAAACACACACACACACACACACACACACACACACACACACTGCCCATTTCTTGTTAACTTTTTGATGCAATGCACATGCAAAATATGCTCATTTCTGCGCATTCATAAAGTGGATGGTAATTTGCATACTCATGAGCCGATGTTTGAACACTCATACTACAAGGTGCATTGCTGCTCAAAGTGAAATAGGTACAAACAAAAAATGTATGTGGAATTTTATATCTGTTTTTCTTTTCAACAAAATTATTGGATTACAATTTTTGTTTACATGCTCCTACAGAGTTAATAACCTACCTATAAAATGATCAGCCTTTCACCAGTGGTGCTACATCACCTCACAGCTTCTTACTCTCGAACAAACACTTTTCCTAGAAGGGAAATTTCATCCATTTTCCATACCGCTTATCCTACACAGGGTAGCCTGGAGCCTATGCCAGGGCACTCGGGGCACAAGGTGGGGGAGAACCCTGGACAGGATGCCAACCCATCACAGGGCACAATTGCACATACACACTACAGACAATTTGGAAATGCCAATCAGCCAGGGAGGAAACTGGAGTACATAGAACCACCAGCCCCCACATGTGTGAGGCAACAGTGCTAACCACTAAGCCACCGTGCCCTCCAGAAGGGAAAGTCACTATTTTTAAATCCATGATTATAATATTTAGTTCAATAATAAGATTTTCATGAATGACAAGATATGCAAACTGTCTCACTGATGCTAAGCTTGGCATGCAATCACACACTTTGCAAGTCGATATGAATTCAGATGTCACATGATGCTGAACTCATCCAGTATTTCTTTATAGTATTAATATAGTGTTTTATAGAGGTGTTATTTCTACCATTTGTTCTGTGCCACCAAAAATGGTAAATAGTACAGTATTGAAACCGTTATAAAGGTTATTACTTTTTGTCTTTAGGCAAACTGAACTATGAAATGCTGGCATATATACATCATAACCATTTGAATTATCACTATAACAAAATGCACCTATCAGGCAACAGCATTTTTCACATATTTTGCTTAAATCTACTTTATTCGCTTGCTACTGTAGACACATTGCTGTTCCCTGAAGGCGCCTCTTCTTTTTGCCCTGTAAGTCTCCTGAAAAGTTTCTGTATGACACCACTGAATGCAGGAGTGGAAAAGTAGTAAACAAGAGGGTTTAGCACACTATTGAAATAGGTGAAGCAAACTGAAGTATAAAACGCCAGATTTGCCTCACTGAAGTGTGAACACTCTTGGTACCAGGACTTCAGGACCCAAACAGCGACCCGTGAGGCAGTGCTTGGAAAGAAGCAGATGAGGAAGACCATGGCGACGATGAAAATGAACTGGACGGCCCTCTTGACCTTGCCTGTAGTGTCCATCGTCTTGGTTTTCAGCTGCCATGTAATGCAGGCCGTGCAGAAGATGATGATGGCGCCTGGTACGCAGAACTGGATCACATAGAAGGCGTTGTGCCAGATTGAAAGTGGACTGCTGTCCAAGCATATGTTGAAGCTCTCACACTGGATGCGGCTGCCGATCTTGAAAAAGTGAGGCGATCCCAGCAAGTATCCTGTCATAGCTATAATAATCGCCCATAGGCCTGCAGAGATCCACATGGCGTAGCTCAGTTTCATCCGATTTATTCGATGTAGTGGGTGCACAATCTTCAGGTAGCGGTCCACAGCCACAGCAGTGAGGAAGAAGATACCAGCAGCCCTGTTGGCTGCCAGGAGGAAGAGCAGGATGCGGCAGAAGGCATCTCCGAAGATCCAGTCCTGGCCCCTGCGGTAGTAGTCAGCTCTGAATAGCAGGCAGAACAGCACCACTGAGTCGGCCACAGCCAGATGTGCCAGGTAGATGGAGTTTGGCTTCCAGCTCTCCATGTGGAAAGCGAACATGCTGAGGGCCAGAACGTTCCCCGTGAGGCCAAAAATGAACTCTATAATAAGTATAGGGGGTAGGAATTGGTGTAAGATGTGGGGCTCAAAAGCACAACAAACCGAGGAGTTGGACATGTTGGCAGTACTGATGCAAATGGACTTAGGAATCCTTTACCCAACACTGCGTTTTTATTCTACAGCCATAGGCAAATAACTAGGTGAACAAAACGTCAAACTACTTGCCACTCTGCAGCCACATTATAATTTAAAAAGGATTATGAGGAAGACAGCATGCACTGTGGCACGGAACACTCTTCCTTGGGGGAAAGTGTCATTAGTAAAACACATATATACATATAAACAATAAAAGTGGTTTGCATTTGTCCTAATTTCTGTGGCTTTGAATTAAGAGTAATGTTGAGACTAGAAGGCAGTCATGCACACATTACATCTACGTAGATATAAAATATGTGCACATGTTCTAGTCACTTGTTAATTCCTAACTGAAAACAAAAACAAAATACATGTCCAAAAAAATCCAGAGAAGGAGGGATGGTGAGCCATTTCCACTCTTCTGGGAAGGCTTTCCAATAGATTTTGGAATGTGGCTGTGGGGATTTGTGCTCATTCAGCCACATGAGGCACACAGTCTCCATTCCTGTTCATCCCAAAGGCTTTGAGTGTGGTTGAGGTCAGGAGTCTGTGCAGGCCACTCAAGCCTTTCCACACCAGTCTTGGCAAACCATGTCTTAATAAACCTTGGTTTGTGCACAGGGGCATTGTCGTGCTGGAACGTGTTTGGGCCCCTTAGTTCCAGTGAAGGGAAATCTTAATGCTACAGCATACAAAGGCATTCTAGACAACTGTGTGTTTACAACTTTGTGGCGTGACTTGGTAGGGTAACTCTTCAGTGACTCTTCTCGCTCTCTCTCTCTCTCTCTCTGTTGAGCTACATATGCTACTCCTGAGATGCCTTCTGCTCCCTGGACCAGCCTGATCCATCTTGATACCCTACTTCTGGTTGGATTTCTCATCACTTTGAAACCACTCGCTCCTGCTGAGGATGGCCCCACACGGACAGCCTAAAGTTACATGAGATTACTGTGGATTGTACCACTTAGAAACCATGAAGATGGCTTTGGACTTCAATTGATATGAACAGTTTTGCTACGGTGGCTTAGGACTACAATTGCTATGACAGCTTTAGGACTGCAATTCTCACAAACAGTTTTGCACTCAAGTCTCCATCAGTGAACAGTTGATAACTTCAACAAAATAGTTCTAGTTTCATGTGTAAACTATAATGAACTTTCCTGGTTATACAATTGCACTTTTTGACCATGTAGTATACAGTTATAGGAGGGAATGATTTATAATCACACTATCCGGTGTCACCCAGATGAGGATAGGTTCCCTGGTTCCTCTCAAGGTTTCTTCCTCATATCGTCTCATGGAGTGTTTCCTTGCCAACATTGTTAGGGATAAATTCATAAATTTAACAATTATATCCTGAATTTATATATTTCTGTAAAGCTGCATTGTGACAATGCCCATCATCAAAAGTGCTATACAAATAAAATTGAATTGAACTGAATTGAGATAGGCAACTTTGCAGTGCTATGGTCCTCTGTGACTGCAGTTTGATACTCATGACTTATCCAGTGGAAGACCACAGATCTGAGCATATTTGCATATTCATAATATAATGGCTCCATTGTCTACTAGCAACACTCAAGCCAAAATATTTCCACATTTTTATTTGAATTCACAATATAGTGTGGTCAGCCCCTTCCTTACTGCTATGGTCTACGTAACCTAATCAGCAAAGGAAATTATGTGGTTGGAACTAAAGTCCGATGTCTTGTGAGGAGCTGACTTAAACTTATGAAGAAGTTTAACTTTCACTATGACACACACTATCAATAAAATGCTGGTCCAGTTCGGAAAAGTCGAACTATGTCTTATCTTCGAAACCAACTTCTTATAACTGATATCTTATTCCTTCATTCATTTAATCATCTTGCGTAACCACTTTATCCTGGTCAGGGTCGCGGTGGAATCCAGAGCCTATCCTGGGAACACTGGGCATGAGGTGGCAATGCACCCTGGATGGGAAGCCAGTACACCACAAAGAGCCATCCTGGGAACACTGGGCTTGAGGTGGCAATGCACCCTGGATGGGAAGCCAGTACACCACAAAGAGCCATCCTGGGAACACTGGGCTTGAGGTAGGAATACACCCTTGATGGGATGCCAGTACACCACAGAGTACCATGCACACACACGCACACACACACTCATTCGCACCTAGGGGCAATTTAGAGGTGCCTGTCTAGCTACTGGCATGTTTTTGGAAGTCTGGCAGAAACTGGAGGAAACACACACCCTTGTGCTGCCCTTGAAAGGTTTGTTTTTGATTGCACTGATTTGGACTTCCTTGTTTGACCAAATTCCAAATCATTCCCTAATAACTACATCAGTGCTCCACATAGACAAGAAATATGTCTTCTATATGTAAGACTTCTACAGCCCAGTAGTGCACCAGATATCTAATGTAAGTATTATATATATATAATTATTTATAATTTAGCCTCTGCAGACTCCACTGATTATTTTTGCTTCAAAAATCATGGGGAACAGGATGAACCATTGGATGAGCCACTGAGAGTGCAATATTACACCAAATACATAAATAAAACACATATTTATCTTTAAATTGCAAACCGCTAAATTGTTTGTACTTTTTAAAAAAGTAGTCATACTGGACTGGTACAGACTGAATTAAACTAAACATACATTCTATTACAGTACAAAGCCCAGTGAAAGTCCTAACATTAGCAAACTTCAATGCCCAGAAAACACACACACACATACACACACTTGTCTTTCTATCTTTGTAAGGACCTTCCACTGACATAATTTTTAATGCAGCTAATTAATGCACACCTACACCAAAATCTAACCCAACCTTAACCTCAGTAACCAAGGAAGGAATGAAAGAAACCTTTTTGTCTCTTTTAGTTTTTTTTTTAATTAAAAGTTGTAGTTTTGGGAAAAAAGAAAGTTTTCTCATGGGGACCAGCCAAATGTCCCCAAAAAGTCAGGAAACTCTCAGATATTCCTCTCCTGTGTAATAATTACTCCTGAGTGATCAATGTCTATTTTTCACATAGAATCTTAGCTTTCAGAGAAATATTTTTTTGGTTAGAAAAGAGTGTGTGGTTTATGTTTACAGGAGTGTCCTCACCACTCAGAGACGACCTTCATGTCTCTAAGAGATGAACTTTGTTCTTATAACTTAACATGAATTTAGTCATTGAAGATTTAATGGGACATCTTGAGTCTTGGGTCATTTTATCAAACAGCAAAGAAACAACAAGAAACATCAAATCATCATGTTCAAATAAAAACAACAACAACAACAATTGTCCAAGTTATAGAATAAGAGTTGATTTTTGATAGATTTTATAATGTGCATATAATATGAATGATGTATTACAGAACTGCTTTGTTGGTGAAGTTTTAAAACCATTCTGGTTGCCATTTTGAACATTTGTACTGCAGACAAACAGTATATGGCCAAATATTTGTGAACGCCTGACTATGACACCCATATGTGTTTCTTCCCCAAACTGTTGCCAAAGTTGGAAGCACACAATTGTATAGAATGTCTCTGTACGCTGTAGCATTGCAGTTTCCCTTCACTGGAACTAAGAGTCGTTCCAAACCCGTTCCAGCATGACAATGCCCCTGTGCACAAAGCATGGTTCAGGAAGACATGGTTTGCCAAGGTTGGAGTGGAAGAACTCCAATGTCCTACACAGAGCCCTGACCATGTTCCAGAATCTAGTGAAAAGCCTTCCCAGAAGAGTGGAGGTTATTATAACAACAAAGGGGGACTAAATCTGGAATGGGATGTTCAACAAGCACATACGGGTGTGATGGTCAGGTGCTCATACTGATGCTCATCAAATGCTCACTCTTATCCCGGTGAATAGCACAAAGCATTACTTACTCACAAGCACATCAGTGGGAGATGAGAACGAAGCTCAAGTACGGGTGTTTGCTTGAATTATTTGTGCATTTAGGGATGTAGCAGTGACTGTGAGCTGTATTTACTGCCATGGTTCATGGTCTCAACAGAAATTATGAAACGCTACAACTTACACTTCAGCATTTGTAAACATGGAAGTGTGAAAAGGGCCCGTGCTGTAGTGAATTTGCATTCCAGTGAGCCTCTGCGGCTGCCTGTTAACTTGATGATTAATGTCCTAGTTTTGTTAATTCCCTGTTTATTCTTAGGGTAGGAATGTGTTGCATATATACAGTGCTGTGCAAAAGTCTTAGGCACATGCAAAGAAATGCTGTAGAGCAAAGATGCCTTCAAAAATAATGCAATTAAATGCTTCTACATTAAAAAAATACAACAAAGAGCAGTAAACAGTAATAAATGAAACAAAGTCAATATTTGGTGTGACGATCCTTCGCTTTTAAAAAAAAAATAGTATCTCAGGTGCAGTGTGTGCAGTTTTATAAGGAAATGAGCTGTAAGTGTTACTGAGCATCTTGCAGAAGCAGCCACAGTTCTTCTGGAGACTTTGACTGTCAACTCGCTTCTTATTTCTGCAGCGAATCCCAGCAGCCTTCATTATGTTTTTATCTGAAAAGTGTCTCTTATGTAACCTGCTGCTTTCTTTACTGACATACAAACATTTTTCTGTAACATTTCATTTTGTGCTGGAAAACTAATGTTTGGAAATCTAAAAAGTTTTTGTACTGAATCAATAATGTAGTCAGAAAATAAACATCTATAACAAAGTTTGTACTAAAAATAAATAGGGTGCCTAAGACTTTTGCACAGTGCTGTATATTAACCTGTGCCAGTACATGTGATACACGGTGTACAGTTTTGGTGCTTTGTGTTCACCGTCCTGGGTGGTTTGGTCCTCCACACTGATGTCAACCTTCACCAAGCTGTTCTTTGGTAAACTAGTCAGAAGATCATGCACTTTCTAGTCAATCTTCTTCTCCAGTGATACCACTATGATCTTACATCACCACTAACCTTATTATAATATATACTGTATACTATTATATAGTAACTCGCACTCACTCATACTGTACAACCTTCATATTTCCACTTTGGTGACTGATTCTTCCACCTTGATCAGCTTTCATTACCTCTATACATGTGCTGAAACATTTTCTGGCGGTAGAGGGCACTATCTCATAAGCTAGAGTGCAGTCCTGAAACATTGCTAGGATTGGCTCGTTCATATTCACAAAGCCGTGAGCTGTCCAATCAGCGAAATGTTTGTGTGTACGACAGCCAATCGTAGTGCAGGAGGCGGGATTTGCGCCAACGCTGCTGGAAAAAATAACGCGTGCAAACGCGCTACTACCGGCGCATGCGCAGTTTAGCCTTTATACCAAACGGGCGCTTTGGGGCGGAGATGAACAGCTCTGCTTGCTGCAGAAAATATCTGCTAATCAACAAACCCAGTGATGCTCAGTGCAGAGGACTGACATGGCAGGTATGTCTGTTTACATCCTGTACTCCTGATCTTGGTGTCTGTGAACATTTGTTATGGGTCAGAAATGCTTTTTCAAGTTAGCTGAAACAAAGCTAACCAATGAAAGTAGTATTTCTGCAGCTAGCTAGCAAGTTAGCTAGCCCTCCTTTCCAGCTAACTGCATGCCTTCTTCATATTGCACTGTGTAACAACAAACAGGCAGTTGTTTCTGTGTCTGCATTTAAATTTAAAACTATCACTGCTAGTACTGGAGTTTATAATAAAGCAAAATAAACTGAACATATGATGAGTGCATGAGCTGAATTTCTAAGGATTTTGTTCCAAAACAAACCTGAACTGCATTTTAAATCATATTCCTGGTCACTATGTCTAATAAACAATCAACTTTGCTAAGTAGAGCTCTGCATTTTCAAATGCAGCTTGTTGAGTAGGTAATTTAATAATTATTGCTTGTATGAAATGCAAATAATTTGCTTTCTCTTCTGTGAAACTATTGAGATTTTAAATGCTGTTTTATTAGAACAGGAGGTTTGGTTGGACACATGCACTGAGCACCATCTTTTTATTCTGCAGCCCTGCATTTCAACTTATTTGACCAAACTCCTGACTTAAGTCCTGAGCTGTTTCTTTCTTCTTTAGACAGCTGTGTCAGCTGAGTCTGAGTCCAGAAGCATGGACCTGGGAACGATGTCTTTCTATTAAAAATTTGGTCACACGTATGATTGTTTAGGTGTCAGTGAGAGTAAAAGATCTTTGTTTTTTTTATTGCCTATTTTGTGACAGAGCTCAGTATAAATGACTGATTTTATTGGTGATATGGCAAACTGGGTCATTTAAAGATCCATCCATCCATCCCGCTTATCCTAGACAGGGTTGCAGGGCACATGGAGCTCATCCCAGGGGCAATAGCGCTAACCACTAAGCTGCCATGTCCGCACACTGAAAGATGTTTTTGATCATGTTAAATAGATATCATTGATTTTCCCTATGATTAAGCAAGGAATAAGACACAACAGTTGATGTTGTTATAGGAAAATAATGAACGGTGCGGTAGTGTGATTCCCGAAGTCATCATTTCCCATTAACAGCATGTCCTGAAGTGTTTTATTCCTCTTACACCACAGCGATTAAAATGTTTTCTTTCTTTAAGAAGGAGAAGCTGGATCAGGTCTGACTCCACCCCCTGGATTTTTGGTCTTGCAGTGAGGGGTACTTGGACTATTTATCCATTTATGTTCCTGTTATTACTTAACAGCTATATAAAGGCTTTCCCTTACTAGCGTCTCTCTTTTTCTTTCTCTGTGTCTCTCTTAAAGTTAATAAGATAAAAAAAGAATTGCTGTTTGTCATGTTACTGGAAAAACTCAAAGTGCAAAGTCCTCTGTCCTGAGCGCTTTCCAGTGGAGGAAAACTTTCTGACCGTTGCAAAGTGCTGACACTGACGGCTCCTTCTGTACATGTTAAATAAATGACTCCTTACTGACATCTTCAACATCTCCATGATTTTTTTTTTGATGATCTTTTCATTATTAGGTTTGGATTATGTGAAGGATCTGCCATGGAAGCCCCTGTGAATAAGCTTTGATATATTGCTCGTTCCTAGCCAACACTGTATTTATTAACAAGTGATTTTCTTTTAGAAATGTGTGTCTGTGTTTTTTAACGTGTATCTGATACTTATTAATAAATACAGCATCCACTGTATGTGTTTTAATTGCATTCGTCTTTAACTGTACATTCCATTGGTGTCTATAACATAATAACCCCACTGTTGGCACACTTTTCTTGTATTTTACATTAATGTGTTTGTAGATCATATTTTTATCCTTTGTCACTAGAATGTATGCTGAAACCTGCGTTAGGAGGAAATACTCATATACCTTTTCCTTATAAACTATAAACTATTCTGTTTTCTGTTTCAGTTTTCCTCAGAGGACTGTGAGTCGATCTGCGGGAGAATGCGGGAACCGACGTCACATTCGTTCTCCATCACAGACGAATCCCCGAAGTCTTTCCGTTACCAGTGTTTGAACTATTTGCTGTAATCGCTCTGAGCTCACATATGGTGCCCACGTGCCACTGGACTGTAAATAAAGGGAGAACCTTTTTGCAATAAAGTGCCGTTTTTGCACATCGCTATTACTGATCACTGCGTCTGGTTGCGTTTTTTTATGCGAGTTTTGGTCTATAACTGGTTCGATCTTAAGGAAACATGGAGGCCAATATGGAATATATTGTGGGACAGGTGATGCAGAAAGACTTGGGACGGCGACTCCAGGTCGGACAGGAGATCATAGACTACATTCTGGATAGGCAGAAGTCACATGACCTGGAGCAGGATCAGACCATGCTGGACAGGATGGTGGACGGCCTGGCTACTTCATGGGTCAACTCGAGCAACTTCAAGGTGAATAAAATGATTTTGCTTTAGTAAAAATTGTCTTTTGAGCTTGATAACAATCTCACGTGCTCCTTATAACGCTACACGACTGCATATGTGGGTAGACTTAGCTAAGTGGTGTACCGTATTTGGATATCACACCTCAGCAGAAATGCAGCACGTGATTAAGATGAAAATGGCTATTGATTTAGACGACGAGAGCGCCTACTTTCATTCCTGGAAAGGGAACATGGAGTTCACTTCCATACTTACACACTGGGGCTTTGCAGTCTGCCAGACTTGTGTTGTCTCATCAGCAGCTTCTGATTTTCATCTCATAGTGCTGTTTAAAAGAGTTCATGCTTCTGATGTTGACCAATTGATTAATTTATGTATAGTATAAAATACATGCTCCAAATTTGGTTCAAGTCGAAGCTCTGGATTTCTGTCCAGTACAATGTGTAGTTCTTAATATAAATTCTAACTGTTGGCAGATTGCTTTAGTATAAGAGGAATCAAATGCTTCAGGGTGTGCTGTTATTGGAAAATAATCAACTCGGGGGTGGTAACAGTAGCTGCGCTTTGCATCGGGCTTCATCACACCGTTCTGTTATTGATTATTGATGACATCTCGTCATGCTTTATTCTTTACTTATGCCACAATATCATGATTTTTAATGTCATGGGGGATGTTTCTTCAGCTAATAAATTTGTCATGAAAATGAATACGAATAAAAATACAGAGTTTGACGTGTATGTTTTAGATGGTTAGAAAAAAAAAAGCCCTCATAAAGATAATAAATACCCCTTAAAATCAACTCCTGAGGGCAAATATTGCCCCTTAATACAAAAGTTAATTTCTAGTCTATGGAATAATTTGGGCCAGTTGTTTGGATTTGTTGCTTTGCTGCATCATCACTAATTTGCATACACTTGAGAAAAGCTCAGTTCAGATGTCAGTTCGTCGCTTACCGCTGTCGCTGAACTTCCGGGTTTGTGTTACGCAAACACTTACCAGTGATCAGCTGTTGTTTTCTTTCTCGCTCGTGTCAACGCATGGTGAGGGAGGGATTTGAGACACTGAAATCACACGCGTATTTTCCTGTGACAAATACTTGTGGTTAGCTAACTGGCTAGCTATTTGGGATGGGGCGGTGCGTAATCATGTATTGCTTGCATTTCTGATGAGAGTGAAGTTGTTTCTATGCCATATTCATTAGTTTATTGAGCATCAAAAGTTATTTGTATATACTGTATGCATGTAACTTGTCATTTTCTCTGATATGTATCTGTCATGTATCTGTTTAAATGTTAAGTGTTAGGTTTTCAGATTTCTTTAGAATGATATATTGTTATTCTTTTACAGTCTGAATGTTCAAATCCATAAATCAGTTTCTAAGTAAAGTATTTTGTTAGTGTAGATGAATAAACATACCGTGTGGAAAAGTGTCCAGGTTCAGAAAAACACATCCAGTACTCCAGCCTTATTAATCTGAAATGGTAGAACCTGCTTTTAGTTGTAAACTGTGTGACCTCAAAATGTGTCATGGAAAGAGGCTGCGTTGAATATTACAAGTACAGCGGAAAGTATTCTAGGAGTGAGAAATATTGCCTGGAAAGTACATTTAGAGTTGTGTTTTTTTTATTTTTTATTTTTTATAGCAGCACTCTTTAACGTTGTACTATATTAGTATAAATCTTTACAAATTGTAGCTCAGTTTGTCTCAGAGAACACAGACCAGAGAAGTGTTTACTCAGACTCCCTCCTGCTCACTGGTGTTTTGTGCTCGTCATTGTGCTGCTTTCATGATGAGGTTTTAAACGATTTAGTCTCTATGCTTTTGTGTCATTTTTCTTAAGATGAGTTTTGATGTGAAGTGAATTATCAACCGGAACAACTTCAAGCTTAAGAAAACGTGAAGACTCATGGTAGACTATGCACTGATATACATACTGTATGTGTATGGAAAGTGTGTCCGTGTGTGTGTGTGTGTGTGTGTTGGATTTTTCACCTCACGTTGCTTGAATCGCTCTACGCTTATTGCTTGTGGAAATTCCTATGTTTAGTTTATCACCGGTTGCCATGGTTTCACTGGAAGCATCAGGATAATGCAGTAGCTAACTAGCCAAAACACAAGCTACGCTATATGGCCGTAAGTTTGTGGACACCTGACCATCACACCCATATGTGCAAGCGCACAATTGTATAGAATGTCTCTGTGTGCTGTAGGATTAAAATCTCCCTTTACTGGAACTAAAAGGCCCAAACCTGTTCCAGCACGACAATGAACCTGTGCACAAAGCCAGCTCCATGAAGACCTCAACCCCACTGAACCCCTTTAGGATGAACTGGAACACCGACTGAACCCCAGACATCACTAATGCTCTTGCGGCTGAATGAAGCCAAATCCCCACAGCCACGCTCCAAAATCTAGTGGAAAGCCTTCCCGGAAGAGTGGCGCTTATTATAACAGCAAAGGGGGAATAAATCTGAAATGGGATTTTCAACAAGCACGTGGCTGTGATGGTCAGGTGTCCACAAACTTTTTGCTGTGTACTGTAGTGTAGCTATAGAATACATATAAAAACACAAATTTGATCACACATCAGATGCCTTCCAACTACAAAAAAATCTTACTAGTGCCAAAATGACCTTAAAATAATATTTGCAGTATATAAACGTTAAATAAAGCAATTTTTGCTGCTGATTTTAAAGTCTTAATGGAAGGGACTTAAGGGAATAAAAAAAGAAATATAACACTGTCCCTAACTCCCATTCACTGCCTATTGAAAATGCAAGGCTTTCAGCTGCTTTGTTGTATCACGTCACTGTACAGGGTTAGACTTACAGCTGTGTCATCTGAACAACACTGACCTCATGATGACTCTGCAGATAAACTACAGCGGAGAGTGTGTGCGTGCGTGTGTGTGCCTCTTTATCCTCCTCTGCAGTCACATCCTCCGTCCTGCATGAATATTAGATATACACACTCATTCGTTACAGAAACAGAACCTGTTGGATGTGAGATTGTCAGTGGTTATTTCCACAATAGAATTTGTTTAGTTGAGATCCATGTAGTAAATCATTTAGTAACACTTATAGCAGGGTCTAAAAATCCACTACCACTAGCTGTTGTTACCACAACAGTCATGTGGGGAATAAAAAAAACACGGGGCTGTGCTGTTATAGGAAAATAATCAATGACTGGGCAGTGTGATGTGGCCCGAAGTGAAGAGGAGTTACTGTTGCCATCATAAAGTGGATTGTTTTTCAGTTGTAGTAATTTGTCAACGCTAACAATGCCTTATATCCACTTTTAATTACGTTTAATGTTAAGCAGCATCCACGAGACAAGCTAGTTCCTGTTATCACTTGCGTTATAGCACCTATAACCAGTCATTCCCTCAACAGCGTCTATTTTTTTTCTCTCTGTAAGCTAATAAAACAAAAATGCAGTTTGTGATGTTACTGAGAAACCAGAAAGTCCTTTGTCCTGAAGACTCGCCTGTTTCGGAAACCTTAAAGGAACAGTTTTAGTTCTGACTGTTACAAAGCACTGACACTGGAGACTCCTTCCAAAAAGGCTAAATAAACATCTCCTCACAGACAGCGTTGTGGTATGAGAGAAATTAAACCACAGTTAGTTCCGGTCCAATTCAATTCAATTCAGTGTTATTTGTATAGCGCTTTTAACGATGGACATTGTCACAAAGCAGCTTTACAGAAATTAATGGATTCACAAAAAATTTATTGTAAATACATGAATTTATCCCTGTGAATTTATACTTAATGAGCGAGCCAGAGGTGATGGTGGTGAGGAAAAACTCCTTGAGACAATATGAGGAAGAAACCTTGAGAGGAACCAGGCTCAAAAGGGAACCCATCCTCATCTGTGTGCAACGGATAGTGCGATTATAAATAAATCCCTTCTATTATTGTCTACTATATGGACAAATAGTGCAATTGTGCAACCAATAAATTTATCACAGTTTTTGCAAGAAGTCCGGTTGGTTAAAATCTATCCATTGTCCACTGATGGAGTCCTGAGTACGAAGGTGCTCGTGGCAACTGCAGCACCAAAGCCACTACAGCAATCGCAGTCCCAAGCCATTACAGTACAGCTCCCCATATGTGATCCCCAAGCCATCTCCACAGCCCCCAGGTGGGACCATCCCCAGCAATCCAAATGGTTCTTCAGGCCGTCCATATGGGGCCACCCCCAGCAGCAGCGAGCGAACTCAACTGATGAGAACGCCAACCAGAAGTAGGGCATCAGGATGGGTCAGGCAGGTCCGGGAAGCACTAATTTGATTAGTGTTCCTAGAGTGCTTATATTTCGTATAACCGCACTAGGAGGTTTCACTGTGTGCATCACTCCACTCATCTGTGTATCACTCCAGTCGTGTGTGTATCACTCTACTCGTGTGTGTTCGCCATGTAGAATTCCACTTCCTAGTTTGAAACGGTTACTATGGTAGTGTTAGCGACATCATCAGCGGACACGGCAGACGATACAGTTTTTATGAATATAACCAAAATGTCAGTTGCTTGATACTAATTTCTTGTTTATAGAACTGTTGAAAAGTAATAACGCACTTATAGCCGTGCCGATATTCAGTATAACTGCACTCTTGCTCGTGCGAAATTGATTGATTAACACAGTATTGTCAAACAAGCTTATATCATTCTTTATTAATGTATGTTAAGAGGATTTTTTTAATTATAGAGGGCTGTACTAATGACACCAATATCAGGTGTAATAAGCAGTTTAAAAATAAATCACCAAAACTAGTAAATAGGATAGGTGTTTGACAGTTCAGTATTCATTATTTTTCTATTTGTGCCCAAACGGATGACAAAACCTTATTCACAACACTAGAACAACATTAAACTGAAAGAAATATCTGTAAAAGTATGATCAGCAATGTCTGTCTAGACCAAACAAAGACACCAGGGCACAGTTCTGCTCTCATTGCTGTGTGTCAGACAAGTATAACCAGGACTGGAAGGGAAAAATGCAATCTCAGACTGTCTGATCGTATTGTAATGCACATGTTGAGTCTTGCACATGTGTCTTGTACATCTGTTTTTTAATGCTCAAAAGTACCTGCAATCTATTATGAAGTACTTTCTGTATATCCAATACTGAGTAATGAAATATGCATCGATTGTTTTATGAGTCAGTCGGAGTTCGTTCATGTGCCATTAGCATTTTTAAGTGATTTGCGGTGGCAGCCTTTATGGATTGAGTATTCCAGATGGACACCATGACCTTGAAGGAGAAAGGAGATCGTCCATCATCGTCGCCCGTACACACAGCTCAGCGCTGAATTTACCACCGAAATGACAGTCCAGTGTGAGCGAACGGAGAAGCCCAGGCATCTCTGTGCTGCAAATAAACACCGTAGTGTGGCTTTTTCCACAAATGAGTGAAAGTAAGATGTTATTTATATCAATGTCATATCAGCATATTGCTTTTATTATATATATTACAATTATATGTATTATAATATATAATGACACAATTCTGCAGCATGTTTGGGCTAGTTATGAATGAGCAGTTCATGTTTTTTTTTTTTTTTTTTGAAGTGGCTCTGCAGTGTATTGTATTGTATTGGAGACTTTGTAAACACCACCTGTTATTGAATGAGCCTGTCTGAGATGGTCTTTCATCCATTCGTTCATTCATTCATTCATTCACACTAAGTAACCTCTTTATATCCTCGTCAGAGTTGTGGTGGACTCAGAGCCCTTCCCATGATCACTGGGCTCAAGGCAGAAAAGCACTCTGGGCAGGACGCCAGACCATCTCAGAGCACCACACATATACCCTCTCATTCACACCTAGGGGAAACTTAGCTAGTCTAGGGCCTAGTCTATCTACTGGCATGGGTTTGGGGGGTGGGAGGAAACTGGAGAACCTGGAGGAAACCCATGCAGATACAGAGAATACAGTGGAACAGACACTAACCCGAGATTAGGATTATACAGTATAAGATTTTATTTGCTTCTTAATTTTTTGGCAGCCAAGGACCTGCATGTAAAAAAAAAAAATTCCCTTATAAACGCAGCATAAATGTATTTCATGAGCATGCAAATATTATGCAAATGTATATGAATATTTATTTCCTGAAGTAACTACTGCTTTATATTTCTAGACCAATAGTATTCAAACGAACTGTGTTAACTGTGTTGATTCAAAACTTTTTGTATCATATTATCAGAACAAATTTTAACAGTTGCAGTTACTTTCAAGTCGATATTATTTCTACTTGTTTTTAAGTTATTGATGATTGGATTAAACCCATTCATGTGAATTATGATATAGACACTTATAAAAAGTACCATCAAATCGTTCTGTAGAAATACGTTTAAATTATGAATCACATAGATAACATTTTTTCCATTGTTCTTCTGAAAGATGGTAGAATTTGTGCTCAGATGGTTAGAAGGTGAACTGCAGAAACACTGGGATAAATTATTAACTACACCTCCTGTATCTGGCCATGTACACAAAACCCTGTCTCACAGATTTTGGCCATCTGTGTTAATTCATGTTAGATCAGTAGCTAACTAGCTAACTTTCCATCGTCTTTCTAGCCAGCAACAAAATTACTTTCTCCTTAAAACTTTCCAGGTTCTAGTTAAGACAAAATTAGCTACGTGAAACATTGTGAACGTGTGAAATACTGTGACGACGAGTAACTAGATGCAAGAATGGGTCCGAATTCCCAGGACGGAAGCACAATCTGAAATCTACAGCCCCCAGGTCATGGATTCTTGCTAGCTAATCTGGTTAACCTGTTTACAAGTATTGCTTGTCTCTTGCTACTTGGCGTGTTATGGCAAACCTAGCCTATAAACGCAAAAATAATGACACAACAAATAACAAAAGAGTTTACTAGTTTATATTGTCAGCCTCAAACTCTATGGGCTTTGTAAACTTTTCTGGCCACAAGCTTCAGAATCTTTAAACTGACTGACACTTGATCACAACAGTAGTAAAGTATCTGAGTAAAGGACTCTTGGGGGAATGCCTATAACATGACTGATAGGAGTGATGCAAACACAATCAAGGAGTCTATTATAGACCTATATTTGTTTCCAGGTGTTTTTTTTTTCAGGTGTACATTCCCCAGGTAAGCCCACATTCAGAAGTTTGTTGATCGCACCGTTAGCTATCTAACATCTTGTCATTTTCAAGCTGTTCCCAGCACAGGTACAGGTAAACATAATAATATCATAAATCCAGTATTGTGTGAAATACTGCTGTAAATCATGATAAATGGTTAGGCAGTTGTTGTGAAATGAAAATATGGGTATTTACTTTAAGATCCATGACTGATAAGAACAAACAGGTCTTATGTATTCACACCACAGTGACTGTAGTGAGCGATATTGAGCCAGTGCTGTTTCTGCACTAATGCTAACTTGCACTACATTTGTGAGTATAAGAATAGAGCAGGAAATTTCAGACTGTGCTGAAGCTGAGACAGTGTCTGAGTCAAGGAGCTTAGAAAGCCCACATGATGTATAAAAGCAGTGATCCCCTCCTCCTGTTTTTTCCTGTTATTTGTCTGGTTTCTTTCCTCTCATGGCCGCGAGCATTTTCAGCCCTTCCAGTATCTGGGTTATTGATTCAGGATGAATTTGTATCCTATTATTGCTGCAGGTTTACTACAAACAGCCAGGTATTTTAAACATGTGATACTTAGTGGTTCAGACAGATTCGCCTGTTTTTTACTGCTCGACTGAGTGAAATGAACCTCTTTGGTCAGCGGGGACATGACTCTGACTTTGATGAATAAAACATGGAAGTGGCTTAAATGAACCTCATGAGATGAAGTGGACAAAACCCAGGCAGAGCAGCGTGCATGTGGACTCTGCAGATATAAATGTAAATGAATTAGGACTGAGAGGGCAGAGAAGCAGGAGGAGCACTAATAGAAATTTATTTATATAGTCTGTTATGTTGGACCCAGATTTTTCTACATCTTTCCTGCATGTCAGTGCTGTTTTTACAGCCTTGTTAAAGTGATACATGTCCACGGTTTGCTAACGTAATAAACTCCAAATGGAAAATTACAGCAGCTGGGTGTGAACTTGGAAGTTACAGACGAATTACTGGATCAACATCAAAGCTTCATTTATAAACGAATAAGCTCCTGAACACTGCTGATTTATGGAATATATTTCAGACCCAGATGAAGTGAAACATTTGACTTTTAAGGTTGTATTACTTAAAGTTTTAAAAGTATCTTTGTCAAAACACCTTTATAATTCCAAGATCTCAAGGTGTATTTCTGTGATTGCTCTGTGATGTTATGAGATTTACAACGCTCGTGAGTTCTCACTCGCTCGAAAAACATTGTTTCCCGTAAAGAGACATGAGATAAGACCCAGGCCTTCATGTGTGGCATGTAGGGGCCATGACATGGTAGAAATGTATCATGATAACTTTGAATCTTTAAAAACCCAATATGTGTCGCAATATTTAGTTCAGCAGCACCAATACAGTAGACCTTCATTATTAAAATCTGAATTTTTTTCCTTCAAAAGATTAAATCTATGTAATGAGGAAAGAAAGGGAAATGGAAATGTCTGGCACAAAACTAGATTTTAGCTTACGATCAATTACTTGTTGCAGTGAGTAACAATGGAATTATTAAAGTACTGACTGCTGATGATACACACACTACTGAGGCAAATTATTCATTTAATACATTTATTTATTTATTTATTCATGTATTCATCTTCAGTACTCGTATTATCTTGCGTCACAGTGGATATGAAGCAGGAATACACACTAGATGGGACGTCTCGTGAAGCACTTTCAGCTCAGGTGCTCCACACTTTTCTGGCCACAAGCTTCAGAATCGTGAAACCGATCAAACCGGGGGCCGTAGAATCTGTGAAGTGGCAACGCTACCCACTGCACCACTGTTAACTGGCGTTAATATAAAAGGCAGATGCTTGAAAATCATTCTTAAGTGCAGTAATGATGTTATCGCACTCTGCTACGTCTCAGCTCTGGGCTGTAGGTAACATGATACTCTGAGACATCTCTGACTTCAGTCTATCAGCCCTGCTGTTCTCTGAGATGGTGCAGTCTCCATGTGCATGACACATCCTGAAAGGTCAAAAGAGTGAAGATTAACCTTAGAAATGTTTTGGTTGGAGGTTGGTTTTAAAGTACAGGGTCAGCTATTGTATAGAATCCTGGAGCTGGTTGAGGGTGAATGACTTTGCTCCAGTCTTGTGCCAGTCTTGGGATTTATTGTTGCCAAGCTACCATTTTCCCTGCATTATGTTCTTCTCTGTAGCTATAGAGGAAGAAATCACCTCATATATCGATCTTTCCGAGTGGGTAACAAACCAACAACAGGGCCACCATGTGCTAATAATAGCACTGTTCAAACATCAGGATATTTTTCCTTAACTCACTCATGCTTAATAACACCGCTAAATCTGTCCTACACACATTTGCTAAAAATGACAATAGTACACTAATGCCAGTTGATACAGCAAAGCTTCACCGTAAACCATAAAAATTAAATTGCATTTTTATGATTTAACATTTTTGGAGGGATTCATTTGAGTGTGTATTCTGAACATTTCCGCTAAGTATCGAACATCATTGCATCACATTTTATGATGCAGTATAAAATATGAGAGCCGATTATGTTCCAGTATGCAAATTCAAACTGTGTAATGTTTTTCTGTTGGAATATTATATGCATGTCTGCTGTTTTCAGTCTGCATGTTCATAGAATAAAGCAAAATAATAAAAATAAAGCAGACTGAATAGATTACTTGAAAGAGTACAGTAGCAGAGCTGATAAGCCTACGATTAAAAAATATCAGTCGACTCCAGCTTTCTAAACATGAACCAGTGTGGCTTCTGTTACAGATCTTACGTCTTATACAGTCACGTTTGTTTACATATGTTATTTAGCAGAAAGCAGCTCGTCAGACCAGGAGACTAGCTGCATAGTCAGAAAGTGGAGAGTTTTCACAGACTTTCATAGATTTTTCATTTTATTAATCCTCCGTGGTCTGATTAGCGAACTGATGACACGGCTTGTTTTAATAAAAACGCTGACAAAAACAGAATAGATAGCCAAGTATGCATTTATGGGAAAGTCAAGAGCCACAACAAAGCAAAACATAATGACTACAAATTGTATTATTTATGTCCATAAACTAAACATTCGCCTTTTTTAAGTGTTATAACGTAACTGGTGCCATTATTCAGTCATCCATGCTAGTTATCGGGACATTTTTAAGCAAGGAACTTTGTGCAACTGGACCTTTTATAAATTTTAACCGAGTACTCCTGGGATAAAGCGTAAAAGTGCAGGCATGTGTCTGTGCTTCCTCCTGTTGATTAATGACATTTTTAGTTAAACCATCGTTAAAAATCATTATTTAATATTTCACACAGATTTGGGAGACTTTACTGGATATAGATCTGTTTTTGTGGTATATTATGTATGAGCTTTTGAGCATACATTAAAGAGAAACTCTAGCAGTTTATTTTCCTGTTTTCACGCCAAACACCATGTGCTTCATTGACATCTAGCTGCCCTGACGTAATAACCTGTGAGGGCGGATCACCACAGAAAGACCCTCTGTGTTACTTATTTGCTGGTAGAAGACATATAAAGATGTGTAATTCACAGCTCAAACACTTGACAGACAAAATGAGCGAGTCTGTTCAATCCCGGGAGCTGATTACGACTCCATAAAGCCCTCTGTGTTGATGCCTTCGACTAAACCTAATGGCAGAAATCTCTTCAGCTGTTCTATAACACAGCCCGTGTTGTCTCTCTTACACATCTTTGTTTTCTCTCCGAAGGTGTTTAAATACGAGGCATTAACACCCAGTCCTACTTTAGTAAATACTCCTTTTAAACCTGACACATGGTAAGTGGCTTCGCACACTACGCTTATTCCATCGAGGTAGTAAACTTTATTTGATTGTATGCACTGGTAATGCATGTTTAGTTTAATATGATGGTCCAGGAAAGCTATTTTGCACAACATGTTTATTTACTAATGATGAGGAAGCACGGTAGTAAATTGCCATGCTCCAATAAATGAGTGAGTTGCAGGTAGTGTGAATGGAAAATCTTTACCTGCACAATAGGCGAAATAAATGTGACGCCTCCATCCATGGAAAGATTCGTTTTTGTTGCTTGGTGCTGGACTTTTACTTGACTTGAAGGAGATTGGAAACCACAGCCCACATGTGCAGCAGCTTTGCAAGACGTTATGTACTGAGACAAATAAATAAGTTGTCTTTGTAGTTTTTCTGTTTGACTCCCGAGTGATACAACCAAAACGAGTTCACACGAATGTCAGGAGATCGCAAGTTCAAATGCTACATCCATTCATGGTCTGGAGGCAGTGGAGCAAAACTGGCTGTGCTTTCTAGGTGGGAGGGATGCCATACTTTCTCTCTCTCTCTCTCTCTCTCTGCTGTCAATCACAGTGACACTAGCCTATCATGGGCATTTATAAGCTCATGTATGTGGAAGAGGGCAGATAGCGTTTCCTCAGAGTACATTATGCTGACCTGTGATGCAGCAGTTCAAAAAGATGTGGTCGTCTTGGAGGAAGCACATGTTAGCGTTCACTCTGTGTGGTTTGGTAGCTGTCGTATGATAGGGGAGACTTGGCTGCTGCGTTGGAATTGGCAGGTGACCAAACTGGGGAGAAAATGAGGAAAAAATAATAAAAGCTGCATTTGTGTACCACAAAGATGCATTTTGACAGCATGGGAAAGAAACAAGCCGCCATCCCTATTACCATCACCATAAGTCACTAACTTCTAAGGCTTGTAAATTATTATTGTAAAATACACTCGCACCAGAACATGTTTTTCTTAAAATTCAGAAATGATAATACACCTTAACACCTTAAGATATTTTTCATGATATTCACCGGAGCTCTTCAGTTCACGTTATTGCTACTGTAACTGATTAAACCTTCATTACAACTGATTTCATGCAAGTTTTTTTTTTTAATACACATGATCTAAGAATGATTTCTAAGAATTTTAAAAATGTGCTTATTTTATAATTTATGCGTTCAGTTCACACCAACATGCTTCGTTTCCTTTAAAACATTGACGCTGGTATATGGAAATGTACTGCTTAGATGATGTTGCATGATATTTTATCTGTGCAGACGTATTGTGTGTGTGTGTATGTGTGTGTGTGTGTGTGTGTGTGTGTGAGCTCAGTACTCTTGCTGCAGCTCTTGTGTGTACCGCAGTAGGGTTTTGCAGGGGAAAGCCCGCATAATGAATGCAGTTCTGCCGGACTGAAGGCCTGAAAGACCTGAAGAGCTGCAGCACTATCAATGTGTTCTTTATGCTCCTGCTTGAGACCTTCACGATCACGTGTTCATTTTGTTGCCTCTGTTTAACAAACTTGCAGTGTACAGCTTAGCAAATAAACCTAACAAAGACAATGAAAGACACTTATAGAGCTTTTCTACCATACAGTGCGCCGCAACTTGCGGCCTGAGATTACTCGTAATCCTCCACATTGCCGCTAAAATTACAAACCCAAGAATCATGTTGTGTGTCGAACAGCGAGAGTGCTCACCGTTTGACCTATTTAGTCCCAATTTACTAGAACGTTCTAATGACGCCTGAGCCGAGCCGACCAATCAGAGCTCTTCTTCCTGAGCTGGCCTGGAAACCCAGTCATCTCCACCAAGTGTAGCCGCACCACACGCAGAAATGAGGCCAGGAGTCCCTCTGCAGCTCTGCTACAGCTTATTTTCACACACACACCTAAATCAAACTCTTAACTGTAACCTCAGTAACCAAAAGGAAACCTTTTAGATCTTTACTTTCCTTTTTTTTCTGTAAAAAAGCAGTTTACCTCATTGAGACCAGCCAAACATCCACATAAGTTTAAAACTGTCAGGTTTTCTTATCCTATTTATCAGTTAAAGTTGAATAAGGAATACCGTGAGGACTGAATGTCCGATATAACTCTACTGAGAGTGTGTGTGTGTGTGTGTGTGTGTGAGAGACAGTGTGTGTGTTGTATTACAGATGTGTGAGATCCACAGATCTAGTTCAGAGGCCTGTAGTTCCCTCAGGCAGGAAATCCACACCAGGAAAGAATATACTGCATCAGGCTCTTGCCTTACTAGAACTACTGGCTCTTTGTGTGTGTGTGTGTGTGTGTCTGTGTGTGTGTGTGTGAACCACAGTGGCATCAATAGTTGTTGAATTTTCGAATCTGATTGGTCAGAAGGTGTTGATTAATCTTCTGTAACAGCAGCTCTGACAATAACTCCAACTGTTTATATAAATTTATATTAATGTGCTTTTTCTAATCTTTTATCATTTCTGTAAGTAACGCTTTGCACAGGGGATCTCTACATAAACTCTGCTTAATATATGGATTAAAATGTGTTCTTATTTATCAAAGAAAAACATATTATTGTTAATATCATGAAGCTTTTTGTATGGAAATGTATTTGACATTTATGGAAGGAGTCTCCAGTGTCAGTGCTTTGGGAAAGTGTGCTTTCCGGTCTGGTTTCTTTGCTAACATGACAAGATTTTTCTTCTTCTTCTTTTTTTTCCCCCCTAAGAGAGGCTGGTGAGGGAACAGTTGTTTAAAACTGCTATGAAGTAAGGCATAACCAGAACAAAGAGTTGTCCTTCTGCCATTCCACATCATTAAATGCAACAATAAATGGTTAAAAGTGTGACATGTTGTTCATTGATCAAGTGAAAATTGTACTTGTTGGCAAATTGCTGTGGTATAAGAGGAACAAAACACTACAGGGTGTGCTGTTATTGGAAAATAATCAGCATCTGGGTGGTAAGAGTAACTCCTCACACCACCCTGTAGTTGATCATTTTCCAGAAGTGTTTTATTCCTTGTGTGTTATATAATGTAAAAATATCAGCATGTCGAGATGTGTTTGTGCCTTACAGGTTCAGGGTTCAATCCTGAGCTCTGGTTATTGTCTGTGTTGAGGTTTGGACGTTCTCCCCGTGCCTGTGGGTTCTCCGTCTTCCTCACATCTCAGAATTGTGTTGGGTTTTGAATAAGATAAGCTAAGATAAGAAGAGTAACATCAAAGCAAAGAATTTCTATAAATACCTATACATCAGAAGTACTATAAAATAATAAGATAAGAAAAATCACAGAAACAATAAAACAGATCAGTGCATATGTACATGAGTTAGAATTCAATTTGTATATATGCATGTGCGGTGAGTGAGTGTGTGGAACTTCTGCCCAGTGTTAATGGGATACGTTGAATAAAAATGAATAAAAATGTCATGATTTTTTAAGGACTAAATAAAAAATGTTTTGGTGGCTTCAGTTAGCAAGCACTGTTGCCTCGCACCTCCAGGGTTGGGGGTTCGATTTCCGCCTCTGCCCTGTGTGGGCGGAGTTTGCATATTCTCCCCGTGATTCAGGGGTTTTCTCCGGGTACTCCGGTTTCCTCCCCCAGTGCAGAGACATGCGTTGTAGTCCGATAGGCATCTCTGAATTGTTCGTAGTGAGTGAATGGGCGTGTGTGTGTGTGATTGTTCCCTGTGATGGGTTTGCACCTCATCCAGGGTGTCCCCCACCTTGGGATGGTCTCCAGGCTCCCCGTGACTCTGTGTAGGATAAGCGGTACAGAAAATGATGGATGGATGAATATATATAATATTATATACAGCACTGTGCAAAAGTCTTAGGCAGCTTGTTTTTTTTTTTAGTACAAACTTTGTTATAGATTTGTATTTTCTGACTTCTACATTATTGATTCAGTATAAAAACATTTTAGATTCCAAACATTAGTTTTCCAGCACAAAATGAAATCTTACACAAAAATGTTTGTATGTCAGTAAAGAAAGCAGCAGATTCCATAAGAGACACTTTTCAGATAAAAACATAATGAAGGCTGCTGGGTTTCGCTGCAGAAATAAGAAGCGAGTCGACAGTCAAAGTCTCCAGAAGAACTGTGGCTGCTTCTGCAAGATGCTCAGTAACACTTCCAGCTCATTTCCTTATAAAACTGCACACACTGCACCTGAGATACTGCTTTATTTTTTTAAAAGCGAAGGATCGTCACACCAAACATTGACTTTGTTTCATTTATTACTGTTTACTGCTCTTTATAGTATTTTTTTTAAATGTAGAAACATTTAATTTCATTATTTATGAAGGCATCTTTGCTCTACAGCATTTCTTTGCATGTGCCTAAGACTTTTGCACAATACTGTATATATATATATATATATATTCCTAATGTGGTTCTCTTGGTTTTGGTTAAAAATAAAGGAGCTTTATTCCTTGTGTTGTTATATACAGAAACAGGACACTTAATCAGACTTAGAGTATCTGAAAAGCAAAAAAACTGAGCAGCAATTCTCAAAATATCCACTAGAGAACACTGTTAAGCCACAAACACACTTCATGTTTTGTTTTTCTTTGACCAGAATGTAATGGTTTCCAAAAATTGCACCGTAGCCCGAGTAGTAAACACTCAGGTGATGCTGGTTGTGTTGGTCAGGTGTTAGCAGGGATGTTCTCACTACACGTTCATTGAACAGCCCAATCCACCCCAAGACAAGGAAGGTTGAATGTGCGCGTGCGGAGTACCGGTGTTATCATTTTACCCCGGAATTTACTTGATGGAAGGTATATTCATGTCTCAATTGCTTAATCATTTATCATGGATCTGCGAGTATAGTCACAATATACTTATTCCATGTAGTATTTTTAAAATCCCGCGTATATTTATAGAAATAACAGCGAGTAAAAGAGCAATTTTTGCACTACCCATGAGCCTTTGCTGTCCTCATTTGCATACCAGCAGTGCGATCTCAAATGGGCGGGGTTATACAGCTGATACAAGCCAAAAGCTTGAAAACTCGTTTCACTTACAGCATACTTGTTGAGAAAGATCTAACTTTTGGTTGATTATAAATATTTTTTGTATTTTTTGGTGTATTTATACACTTTTATATTATTATGCCTTTCTTTTTCAGGTGGCTCTTCTGGGAATGGACATTGTGTCTGCTTTAGTGACCAGATTACAAAATCGCTTTAAACCCCAAATTGGTACAGGTAAAAATCTTGCTTATTGTTTTAAAGTACACAGTATTTATTACAGATCACACACCCCAAGCCCCCGCTTTTTTTCCTCTAGATCTACATGAATAGAATGGGGAGAATTTAGAGACCAGATGACCCATTTATACCTGATTCATTTCACAGGTTTACAGTGTCATTAAAAGACGTGTAAGTTTTCCGTCTTTGTCCTTTTGTCTTCAGTCCTGCCCAGTTTAACAGACCGTTTAGGTGATGCCAAAGACCAAGTGAGAGACCAAGCCCAGGCTCTGCTGTTAAAAATAATGGATCAAGCTGCCAATCCACAGGTTTGTACTCCCATACTGGTGAATGTATTTATTCAGGAAGAAGCCCAGTGTTACCCAGCTCTATTTTTCTTCTTTTAACACATAAAAACAGGTCCCAATGGCAGGCATCGTATCCTGTGTGGCCCATGATAATTATCTGATAGATAGCCAGGCAAACAGTTACTCATATATTTCAGAAACCACAAAGTAAATACTTTGATATATTGATATATTATCATTATTGCTTTATGCTTTAAACCATGTGATCTGTCGTTTGCAGTACGTATGGGATCGAATGTTGGGAGGATTCAAACACAAGAACAACAGGACTAGAGAGGCTGTCTGCTTTTGCCTTATTTCCACACTAAATATGTGCGTATCACTCGTCGTCCGGTCTGCACGTTCATTTACAGTGTGCGTTAAAAGTGCAAATAATGAAAATGATTTTTTTTTTCTTCCATTGCTGATTTCTTCAGATATGGAGCCCAGGGTTTAACTCTGAGCAAGATTGTTCCTCACATATGCAGTCTGTTAGGAGACCCCACAAGTCAGGTAAGTAGCCTACAGGGTGTCTTTTGTGTCTCTAGTTTTAAATAAAATTCCCCGAGGTTAGCTGTGAAACCTTGGTTTTGGGCGCCATCTAGTGGCCAAATAATACACTACAGAAAAAACCAAACAATCTACTGTATGATATATTATTATGGATAATAAAATCCATTGTAACTGCACTAGCAATATCTCCCTGTGACGTTAGAGCGGCACACGAACACAGAAATGTTTCTTACAGAAATAACAGAAATAGAGCACCATCCAACAAATCACTGAACATATCGCAAATATTTCAGAATAAATCTAGTCAATGTGTTTCCCTTCATTTCCTTCCTAATTCATTATTTATTTAAATTCAGGGTGTTTTAGTGTCAAAGTCTTTATTCTCTGCTCTAGGTTCGAGATGGAGCTATGAACTGTCTTGTGGAGATTTACAGACATGTTGGAGAAAGAGTGCGAATGGATCTCGGGAAAAAAGGCTTGCCACAATCACGGTACGACTTTTTACATGTTTTTTTTTTAAAATTATTATTATTATGTAAATGTGTCACCACATGAAAGTATGCTGCTCTATTTTAGACCTTTTGTGAAGTTCCCTTTTTGGTGTTCCTGCATGTGACTGAAGTTCTCACTTACAAACACACAGCAGTGTGATAACGTTGGAAGTGGGACTGCTGTGGCTGAAACATCGTTCTTTTCTGTCTTTTTTTTTAGGTTGAATGTCATTTTTAGCAAATTTGACGAAGTACAGCGATCAGGGAATATGGTGCTGTCTGCAGGTGAGTGATTACACATCAGCCCTGTCTGTATGCATTTGTTTTGGGGTTTGTAGGACAAAACCGTACAACACTGTTAATCTGACCAGTACACACTACCATGCTGTACATTTTCTCACCGTTCAGTGACATATATCTTGTAGTTTAATCTCATCAGACTATTTGCTGTTTGTCTTATGGTGGATTATTTTGGATTTTCATGGAACCATTCACAAAAAATCATAACAGTCATAGGAATAACGCACATAATAATAAGAAGAGGTGAGGTTGAACCGAATACTTCTGCAGACTGCAGACTCATGCAGCCTCGCTGTGACAGTCGTGTCAGGTGATTAGATTTGTTCTCCATTTGTGCTGATATTTTTCAGTATGTTCTGACATCCCTAACACACCATCAGCAGTGATTGAGTAGGTGTGTGTAAAATACAGTCGTAGTGTAATGAACATGAACAAGGTGGATTATTTACAGTCATACTTTTTTCCCAAAAATGCCTTTGGAGGAGTGTGTAGCGTGTGGATTTTGTTGTGATCATGGACATGTTTCTGAACACAGCTGAAAGGTACAGTGAACCTTATTTCCAGATGTTTCCAGATGTTATCAGCTCAGAGGACCGATACTTTTATTGGCAGTGTTATTCTGGACAGCAGTATTGAGCTGTGTGTGATTAATAATCTTCATGGGTGTTTCTCTCTCTGCAACCCCTTAATCACCTGACTCTCCTCTACTCAATAACTGTCAATTAAAAGGCTAATTATTTCTACATTATGGATTATGCTTTCAAAAGTAACAGTAGGTGAATGATAGACATTTAATTCAGTTTATTATGTTGTAAACGGTCCAGAGTCTGACTTTTTGGCTTGGTGTCATTGATGATCAGTAGCAGAAATTTGTTTAACTGTGGGAATTTGGACTGTTCAGTATACTTTATGTATTATTATTTTGGCTAAACATATTTGCAGTATTTGGTATCTCTCATTCCGATATGATGCAGGTCTGTATATAGTTAACACACCAGAATTATTGACACCTTTAATGAAAATGATTATCTGCCTATTCTCTTGGTAAGTCCAACTAATTCTCCAGTGGACTATATGTTATCAGTGATCCGAAGGGATATAGTGATTCAATATTGTGTAAATTAATTATAAAAAGTTAGTTTTGAAGAATGGTAGACATGATTCCTTTTAGAGGACTAACAGCCACAGAGGCCATGCCTCCTACACTGAGCCTGAAAGGCAATACCACCTTCAGTGAGACTGGCAAGCATAAAGGCCACACCTTCTTCACTAAGACTGACAGGTATAGAGGCCACACCTCTACTGCTAAGACTAACAGGCATTTTGGCCACACCTCCTTCACTAAGACTGACAGGTACAGAGGCTATGCCTCCTTTAACAGGACTGATATGCAATGATGCCACTCCTCCTTAAATAGGACTGACAGATACAGAGGCCCTGCCCCCTTTACTACAGCTAACGTGTACAGAGGCCACACCCCCTTCACTAGTACTCTCAGGCACAGAGGCCACAGGAGGTCTGTGACTGTTATAAATGGCTACTGAGGTCATAGCACTTTTGGTGAAACTGACAGACACAGAGACCATGCGAAGCACAGAGGCCACACTCTTTTTTACTCTGTTTTACTGCACTAGTACTTTCAGCCTTGTGTCCTTCAATATTGCTGACAGGTACCAAGGCCAATCCTCCTTTACAGGGACTCGGAGAGGTCACGCCTCCTTCACTGGACAGACAGACAGACACCATGTCTCCTTCGCTGGACTGACAGACAGAGACCATGTCTCCTTCGCTGGACTGACAGACAGACACTGTGTCTCCTTCGCTGGACAGACAGACAGACACCGTGCCTCCTTCGCTGGACTGACAGACAGGGTCCGTGCCTCCTTCACTGGACTGACAGAGAGAGTCTGTGTCTCCTTCGCTGGACTGACAGACAGAGACTGTGTCTCCTTCGCTGGACAGACAGAGAGAGTCTGTGTCTCCTTCGCTGGACAGACAGACAGGGTGCATGTCTCCTTCGCTGGACAGACAAGCACCGAGGCCACACTTGCTTAAGGGCTCTGGCAGGCACAGAGGACACACCTCCTTCAGTGTGACTAATAAATACAAACACCAATGCTGTGTCCCAATTCGTCTACTATCCGTCCTAAATAGTGTCCGAGATTAAAATTAGCATGTCCCAAATTGTAGTATGTTGAATTGAGTATCCCAAAGGTACCCGGATGGTCTATATTTCCGGTAGATTTTCAAACTGTGGATCCATGGACACTTTTTCAGCTAATATTGCCCACAACTCCTTGCGTGAGGGAGGGAGGAGGAGTTTTGTGATGGTTTGCATTGCTGAATTCAACCTGCAAACATGGCGTACGAGCGTCTTCAGTATTTAAATGTAAGAACTTAAATGAATAAATCGAGCGAATGGTAAATTAAAATATATAAGGAGTAATGAATGAAGAAAAGCTGAAATGCAGCGATGAGTTTGTTTACGGCGACAGTGTAAATAACTCGGCACACCATGTTCTCTTCCTTTAGATGACGTGTTAGTATGTCCCAGTATTTTCACAAAAAAGTGCATACTTTAAGTGCATAGTATAAGTAGGCGAATTGGGACGCAGCACATGCCTTCGTGCACAAACACAACAGGCACAAACCACACCTTCTTTGCTGACAGGCACACTGGCCACACCTCCTTCGGTAGATTGACAGATAGAGAGTTTTAATTTGTGCAGCCGTACTGTAAACATTAAGAACACTTCAGCGATCTATAAATATTTACACCCCCAGGCCTTAAATGTTAAATAGCACAGTGGATAAAAGCTCTGAAGAGCTTTCTTTCTGTTGTTGAGTGTTTGCAGGAGGAGGTGGAAGCCACTCAGTGTTTCTTTGTGCTGCATAAAGGTTAGCACACATCAAAGCACCCGTCCTGGTGCCCTTACAGATCTCTAGGGTGGAAAAGTCCCCTTCTTGAAGGAGGCCAAGTGCAGAGTGGGTGGAATGGAGAAAGAGAATTAAAAGATGGGGTGAGGTGAAGTAGACGAGGAGGCTTGAACAAGCAGTTGCAGCCTCTTTTTTTGGAGAATGGTGGCACTTTGTATCTGCAGTCACAAGATCACCCAGAGAGGGGAGGAGAGCGAGAGAGCGAGAAGGAAGGAAGGAGGGAGGGAGGGAAGGAACAGGAAAGACAGGAGAGTGAAGCTATGCAGAGCAAAGGAGAGCAAACGCTCGCACTTATATACACACACTAACTGTACTGCATCGAATATCAGCACACTGGGCATGACGTCCGGGGAAGGTAAGAGCTCAGCGAGCAGTCAGGAATCATTTCTAGCACATTTCTTCTCTGCTTATTTCTAGACTTCGGCAGGTGACTGACATGTCATACACACGTTGTGTGTGGATACATGCTGTGAGTTTAACACACTGTTTACGTAAGGTTGACTCTGGCGCTTAATAGCTAACCTCATTTTCATTAGGAATGAAGCAGGTGCACATTTACAGAGCTTCATTATCATTCTTCCGTCTTGTGGCTTCATGCTAATGAGGCTTTTATGTGCTGGGAGTAGCAAGTTGCTGCCTGACTTAGTTTAGTTTATTGGGATGAATTCATCTTGAGCGACATCTTGCTTTGTGCCAGTTCTCATATTTCTTACACAGAATTAACTATTGATGCTAAAGATCTTAATTTTTTAAAGTGTGCAGTGTGAGCAACACGATAGTCTTTTTGCAGGAATAATCAGTGAGAAATGTCTGTTTGCTGTTTATCGATTATTAGTAATAAAGGAAGGGTGCAACACTATAATTTTTTTCAGACTGGGTATAATATATATATATATATATGGTTTTTGCTACACCTCAACACTGATAAGCACACTGATAACAAAATGAACATCATTCTTAATATTAAGCAATCAAGGACATCATAGAACATGGTTACTGCTTTATGCTGCTTGCAATGAACTCCTCATTCTTTGCGAGTTTTTTGTGTAAGATCATGTGTAAGATGGTGTTTAAACCGTATCTTTAAGTGCTGAACAGTATTGGTGAGCTCAGGCATTAAAAATGAGCGCTAGGTATCGTGAACTGTGGCGAAAGGAAGTGCTCAGTGCTCGCAGAACTGAAGTGCTCAGTGGGACAGTTTCTCTGCACAGTCACTTCAGAGCTCCATGCTTGTAAATATACCTTTGTGTCATGGCATTTTTTTTTATAAGAGTATGAATAAATTAGCATTTTGCGAAGTATTTTATCCCTACGTTTACAGTAGCAAGCAGCAAGTCTCTTCTTGGCATGTTAGCAGCTGCTATTGTCGTTGCTTGTGTGGCCTGTCCAGCATTTTTTTTAGTTCCAATGAGAAAGCGTAATAGCTATATACGGCTTCTAATGCAATATTAAATGTAATAGTCATTGTGACAATTAGTTGTTTGTTTTATGTGTTACATGCTAGGCTTCATACTAGCTTCGTTTGCAGATTCGCAAAACAAGCTAATGATGAACCAACGATCTCTGCTACTTCCTTCCGAGTTTTACAGCACTGTGCAAAAGTCTTAGGCACCCTGTTTTTTTTTTTTTTTAGTACAAACTTTGTTATAGATTTTTATTTTATGACTTATACATAATTGATTCAGTACAAAAACATTTTAGATTCCTAACATTAGTTTTCCAGCACAAAATTAAATGTTACAGAAAAATGTTTGTATGTCAGTAAAGAAAGCAGCAGGTTACATAAGAGACACTTTTCAGATAAAAACATAATGAAGGCTGCTGGGTTTCGCTGCAGAAATAAGAAGCGAGTCGACAGTCAAAGTCTCCAGAAGAACTGTGGCTGCTTCTGCAAGATGCTCAGTAACACTTCCAGCTCATTTCCTTATAAAACTGCACACACTGCACCTGAGAATACTGTTTTTTTTTAAGCGAAGGATCGTCAGACCAAATATTGACTTTGTTTCATTTATTACTGTTTACTGCTCTTTATAGGATTTTTTTAATGTACAAACATTTAGTTTCATTATTATTGAAGGCATCTTTGCTCTACAGCATTTCTTTGCATGTGCCTAAGACTTTTGCACAGTACTGCATTTTTCTTCATAATTTCTCTATGCACATTTAATGAAAGGTTGTATATGACAGGGTACAAATATTTTTCTTTCACTTTTGATCATGCAGTAAATAGGAACGAATTCAGCTGCAAGTGGGGAGTTTTATTTTTTATTTTTCATAATGTCTCTTTACACAGACATAATGAGAAGTTGTATATGACAGGATATGATAACTGGACGGTTATACGTTTTCCAGTTTTGCATGTCGAACAGTAAATAGGAACTAATAGCAGATAGGAAGTAGAGTTGTGGGTGTGGGACTGATGAAACGCAGTATAGGATTGCTCTGAGGAATCATTTGAGCCATGATTTGTAGGTTTACTGCGTCATATCTATTTTACATACAATTGAGAGCATCTCAAATCAAATGTTGCTTGTTCTGTCGCTGAAATCGCGGCTCTTTGTCACGCATGTACATAGAAAATGAATGTTCCCCTGTCGTGTTGTTGCTTGCTAGTGTGAATGTAGGGATAGATTTGCCCCCGAATCACATCTGTATGTGTTTGTGTGTGTATATGTGTGCAATTGTGTGTATGTGTGTATATGGGTTCCTGGCAGAGGAACACTGAAGGGTTTCACTGGGTTGACTGTTGTGTTTCCAGCATCTTGGCATGCCTGTGTCTGTGTGTGTGTGTGTGTGTGTGTTAGGGAATGTGTGTAGGACCTGCTGGGTATGTGTCGCTCTTTCACAGTGCTGAGCCCACACACAGTGACACTACTCTCCAAAATAAGAGCTTTTCTTTATTTAGGATGTGTTTCTTCACCTTGTTCCTGGTTTTAACACTGGATTTTCAAGCTTCTGAGAGAAAGTCATGTGTCTTTGAGAGCAGATCATGTGAGGTTTGCGTTTAGAAGGAGAAATATTTGCAGTAGTGTAATGTGCAAAGCTCAGCATCTTAATGTCCTGATCAGGCTGGATTTCCACCCTCACTCGGGGCCTTGTGGCTGCCTGCCAGGCCTGAGCTCTTTTCTTCTTGCACCACATCACCTGCTCCGTGAATCAGCCACGAACTGTTCAGATGTTGTAAAGGGCAGTGTATTTTCTGTTGTTTCATATTAGCCAAAAATAGGAAGTCATTTTGTGTCTTCGAGTATAATGAAGTCATAACAAGTCATGGTTGAAACTTTCCATCTTCTGAAGGTTTATAAAGCCACGCTGGGTTCATGAGCAGTTACAGTAGGTCTCAGGCCAAAACCAAGGAAGGTGTACAGTTCAACAAGGTCAAAGTTTAATCCAAAGAGACATCAAAAAAACACAACAAGTATTCAATACGTGATCAGGTAGTCAGTAATAACAAGGCTCAGAACTTACTCACACTCACAGAATGGCAAGACTTCGTAATGAATGGTTAAACATGAGCTGCTTAAATACTTTAAAAGCAGGAAGTGGTAGTCAGAGGTAGTGCTAGTATTCTGGTGACTGGAGATAGGGAGGGGAATGTCCTGAGCTCTTGTTACAAAAATGGTGTGGTTTGAGAATTATCATTTGACAAATTTTTTTAGTTTTCCATAACTTCACTGGTGGTGAAGTTAGACTTAAAACTCTACTGTATGTGTAAATCCCCTCTGGCTCTTTTGCTTTAGTCTCTCCATAACCTCCTCTGCCGTGATTCTCCTGTTTCTTGGGATGAAGACTGTGTCATGGTCACGTTTCAGCTGTGATGAATTCCAGGAGAGCATTGTGTTCATTGTTACTGTTCTGAATAGTGGATCGGTTTGCGCTGAACAGAAGCGTCCTGTGTTTCCTTTTCTCTTTCTGTCTGAGCTGAAGCTAGAGTACCCACACTGCCGTTCTGTCCTGGGTGGCTACGTCTGAGCTTTCTGAGGTTTCTGTACCTCAGCAGCTGCAGTTATACATAAACGATGTGCATGTACAAAAACCAGGATACATTAGAAATTCAGACAAAAAAAAAATCTATGAAAAAAATATGTGGACGTAATCTATTTACTTGAAAGCAAGACCATATTTTGTGTAATGGGAAAAAAATTATAATACGTTCCATGGAACAACCAGATAAAAAAAAAAAAAAAAAAAAAATAATAATAATAATAATAGTGATGATGATGATGATGATGTATGGCTCACCTGTTTGATTTTCCCAGCCTTCTTTGCCTACTTCTTAATGGATTTCACTAAGATTTCAACCTTTTTGCAGTTCACTTTTAATTACATTTTGTTCTTAAGAATTTCTAGGAGTGCTTTTAAAAAAATTTATTAGAATAAATTTACTTCAAATAAGCTAATTAACCATTTTTCATAAGTTTTTTTTCCCATCTCTACCAAGGGGGTCAATAATAGTGCAGCTGACTGTAACAATAGCTGAACACACAATGCTTTATATATACAGTTCTGTGCAAAAGTCTTGGCACCTGTTTTTTTAGTACAAACTTTGTTATAGATTTTTATTTTCTGACTTCTACATTATTGATTCAGTACAAAAACCTTTTAGATTCCAAACATTAGTTTTCCAGCACAAAATTAAATGTTACAGAAAAATGTTTGTATGTTAGTAAAGAAAGCAGCAGGTTACATAAGAGACGCTTTTCAGATAAAAACATAATGAAGGCTGCTGGGTTTCGCTGCAGAAATAAGAAGCGAGTCGACAGTCAAAGTCTCCAGAAGAACTGTGGCTGCTTCTGCAAGATGCTCAGTAACACTTACAGCTCATTTCCTTATAAAACTGCACACACTGCACCTGAGAATACTGTTTTTTTTTTTTTTAAAAGCGAAGGATCGTCACACCAAATATTGACTTTGTTTCATTTATTACTGTTTACTGCTCTTTTTTATTTTTTTTAATGTACAAACATTTAGTTTCATTATTTGTGAAGGCATCTTTGCTCTACAGCATTTCTTCGCATGTGCCTAAGACTTTTGTACAGTACTATATATATATATATATATATATATATATATATATATATATATATATATATACACTATATTACCAAAAGTATTCGGTCACCCATCCAAATGATCAGAATCAGGTGTCCTAATCACTTGGCCTGGCCACAGGTGTATAAAATCAAGCACTTAATCATGCAGACTGTTTTTACAAACATTTGTGAAAGAATGGGCCGCTCTCAGGAGCTCAGTGAATTCCAGCGTGGAACTGTCATAGGATGCCACCTGTGCAACAAATCCAGTCGTGAAATTTCCTCGCTCCTAAATATTCCACAGTCAACTGTCAGCTTTATCATAACAAAATGGAAGAGTTTGGGAACAACAGCAACTCAGCCACGAAGTGGTAGGCCACGTAAACTGACGGAGAGGGGTCAGCGGATGCTGAAGCGCATAGTGCAAAGAGGTCGTCGACTTTCTTCACAGTCAATTGCTACAGAGCTCCAAACTTCATGTGACCTTCAGATTAGCCCAAGTACAGTACGCAGAGAGCTTCATGGAATGGGTTTCCATGGCCGAGCAGCTGCATCCAAGCCACACATCACCAAGTGCAATGCAAAGCGTCGGATGCAGTGGTATAAAGCACGCCGCCACTGGACTCTAGAGCAGTGGAGACGCGTTCTCTGGAGTGATGAATCACGCTTTTCCATCTGGCAATCTGATGGACGAGTCTGGGTTTGGAGGTTGCCAGGAGAACGGTACATTTCGGACTGCATTGTGCCGAGTGTGAAATTTGGTGGAGGAGGAATTATGGTGTGGGGTTGTTTTTCAGGAGTTGGGCTTGGCCCCTTAGTTCCAGTGAAAGGAACTTTGAATGCTTCAGGATACCAAAACATTTTGGACAATTCCATGCTCCCAACCTTGTGGGAACAGTTTGGAGCGGGCCCCTTCCTCTTCCAACATGACTGTGCACCAGTGCACAAAGCAAGGTCCATAAAGACATGGATGACAGAGTCTGGTGTGGATGAACTTGACTGGCCTGCACAGAGTCCTGACCTGAACCCGATAGAACACCTTTGGGATGAATTAGAGCGGAGACTGAGAGCCAGGCCTTCTGACCAACATCAGTGTGTGACCTCACCAATGCGCTTTTGGAAGAAAGGTCAAAAATTCCTATAAACACACTCCTCAACCTTGTGGACAGCCTTCCCAGAAGAGTTGAAGCTGTAATAGCTGCAAAAGGTGGACCGACATCATATTGAACCCTATGGGTTAGGAATGGGATGGCACTTAAGTTCATATGTGAGTCAAGGCAGGTGACCAAATACTTTTGGTAATATAGTGTATATATATATATATATGTATGTGTGTGTGTGTTTTTTTTCTTTCTAGGAATTCTTTATTCAGTGTTGTGAATTTACATACAGAGTTGCTTTATATATAGCACCTTATGTGTCTTTCATTCTCAGTTCTCCCAGTGGCTCTGGACCTGAGTATAAGAACTTAAATGTTGTATTTTTGGTTCAAAAATGGATTTTCTTGACCAGCTGAGCACTTCATACACATTTCCTCATCCTCATACTGATTAGTACTGCTGTGGTCTTTATGAATGACTCCAGCGCTGCGGTTAGGAATGTTATTTACAGTAGGAAGCCATCTGCCGTGTCTGAGTATCAGGGAACACATTGACCTGAGAGGCCTAATAAGGAGGTACCTGAAACAGAATGATTAGAGGCATGTGTTGCGGCGGATGAGAGAGAAATTAGGTCACATTTTAAGGGGTAGGTAAAGGACACATCCTGACCTAGTTAAGACCTACTTTTATGAGTGTTGACCTAACCCAAGTTAAGCTGTAAGGACCGAAAAGTAGGACGTTTTTTTTAAAAAAAAGAAGATCTCATGATCTCGTTCACATGCGACTGTTCTTTATTTGAGTTCTTTATTTTGCAGTGTTCGTTTTATTTGAGAGAGTTTGCACTGTTAAGAAACACGAGCCGCACATAAACACTGTGCAGCTTTGAGCTTTTGTTGCTCTGATTGAGGTTAAGCTGATCTGCGGGAGCGACCCGAGACCTAAACCTCCTGCATTCCAGCTCATTTGCTCATTCCCTTGCCTCTCAATAAGGATTAGTGGATTTCATCTGAGACAAAATGTGAGCTGAGGCTTCACACTGGAGCGTTTCAGAGGCTGCAGTTTTATGGTGCATCTCTGCATTTTTAGTCAACTTTGAGCCGTGTGTCAGTGCAAGCGTATAATTTCCATCTCACTTCTTAAGTGAAAAAGTCCAAACTCAGCATGTTACAAGTCTGTGTGGAATGTGTTGATTACTGGGTTCAGTGTTTGGTATGTGTCTTGGCTGTTTTTAACTCATTTTCCGGATTATGGCGTGAGCAGTCAGCTGTCACAGAGAGTTAGTGTGTGGCGTGGCCGTCTGTGTGTTTTGGCCAGATAGACACTGATCTTTCTCTTTACATTAAACTAAATGTGCAAATGTGGATGCACATACTATATGCACTTTATTAATGATTTCTAACATCCAGTGACAGCAAGAAGTCTCAGCGATAATAACTAATCCACTTACATATCCGGAATATTGAGGATGTACATACTCACACACTCTAGGTCTAGGGTGATAGAGACTTTTTCAGATAGAGAAGGCTGCCACCTTGTGGAGAAATATTATAAGGAGTAGAAATTAAATGTTCATTCTCATATGAGTTTCCCTTCTAGAAGGATAAACGTATGTGTTCTATACTGATAGATGGACATTTATACAATATTTGCACTTCTGAAATTAGCTTCCTAAAAGCTTCGTGACGGAAAAGCTGGGAATTCTCTCTTCCAAACAATGTCCAGGTCACTCAGGAATGTCTGTTGTGTCTATTTTTCCAGATGTCATATCCCATATACCCTTTTTTCCTAAAGCTATTGCAGGTATCTTCAGTTACTTACATGGACCAACTCTAGTATTGCTAGGCTGTTAAAATCTATTTTAATACCAATACCTTTATTTTCTTGTTATGTAATGTATTTTTCTATACGTTAAAGGTTTTTTACTGTTGTGTTGCCACATTTTATAATGGTAACAATTGAATTTACATCCATCTTCTTGTAAAAAAAAGAAATAAATAAAGATGGGGAGGGTGAAGGCTTACATGTACTTCCTCTAAGACATGTGAAACCAACCAACCGCATCCTTTTGAGCTTGAACTCATTCAGCGTAAGACACTTGGAGAAGAGTGCTATTTACCCTCTTCTGCATACATGAGCTCACAGACTGCCACGATTGGCTAGTGTCGCTGTGATTGACAGTGGAAGGACAGTATGCTATCCCTCTCACCCAGAGAGCAAGGCTAGCTTTGCTCTATTGGACTCCTGGCTATGGATGGCTGTGTCATTGTAGGTATTCGAACTCACGATCTCCAGATGATAGGGTGAACTCTTTTGTCTTGCACCACTCAGGAATGAAATTGTTCTTCTTCAATACCCTCCTTACTGTTTGTCATAAAGAGCTGTTACTTACATACGCATGTTCAGGAACTCCAGGCCCTTCTTCTGGCTATCTAAGATCTTCTTGGTCTGTCCGCGTGTCCATCCGTCCATCCATGCAACTGTCCAAGATTCTTGTTAGCGCAACATCTCAAGAACGTGTAGTTAAATGTTTGTTGGATTTATATGGCATTAACATTATAACCAGCAAATGAACTGTTTACATTTTGGAATTACTCCAAACAGGGTCAAGGTTACAGCAAGGTCAGATATCTGAATTAGTTTTACTTCAGTAGCTTTCTTCCTGTTTGAAGTATATTTTAATGGTGTTTCTGGCATAATACCTGGTTGCCGTCAAGTTCTATACTTGTTTTTAAAGAAATACGAGAGAGACTAATCAAAGTTTGGAAATTCTTTTATTCCCTGATATGCAGGTACAGTCCATGCAACAACAGTGTAGAAGCTCATGTGCCATTTCCTCATCATTAAGCAATTTATTACTCGATATATAAAAAAATTTAAGTCATCAAAACAAGATTGAGGTGATTTTAAATTTGTATAATTTATATAATATTCATCATGTATGTTCTGATAGTAACAGTGTATTTAAAAAGACAGTGTGACATCTGTGCTGCTGAACAACATTAAGTGTGTGTAGCTTGCTAGCCCCCCCTAGCTGTAATATAAAAATCACACCAGGTTTATATTTTCTGCTCCATTAACGGTGTCTCTCTCTGCTAACCCAGTTTACTCCATCAGCACACTGTGTTCCAATACCAGCGTCCATTCACTGACTCACTTTCTCTGGTGACGCATCAGAATGTGTCCACTGTCAGTGTCAGGATGCCTTGGGTGCAGATTCATCAGGCGTGTTTTATTACAGGGAGGGAGCACTTTATAGGGGCAGATGGTCTGATCTCCAATCAGTCAGTGACATTTTGGGAAGACAGTGGGTGATCTAAAACAGTGTTTAATCCCTAAAGATGCTAATTTAACCCTCTGTTTCCTGTTTAGCAATACATTTCCACTTGACCTGGGCCTTTTGTTTTAATATCAGTATAGATGTACAGCTTATGCTGAAATGCACAATGCATGCAATCTTTATCTCAGTACTGTACAATAAAAATAATATCTATTGAAGTAGAGACGTGATCAACCCTCCTGATGGCAGGTGTGTTTACAAGAGGAAAACACTGTAAGATGGAGAAAATATGATGGACATTTTTGTTTCGTACTTTCTTTTTAACACATTTAAAAGAACTAAAATACCAGGAATTATCTTTTTTTTTAATGAATTTATAAAGATTCGTTTAAAAAAATGTCAAAATGTTTCAGGTAGCCTAAAATGTACCGTAGCTAATTTTTTGTCTGAGTGAACAAGCTAATACAACTATTAGCGATGGCTAAATCACAATGGCTGCTAGTATTTTATTCATAGTTGTGGCTGTCACTCATTAACAGTAATACATAATTAATAATTTATTAATATTTTTTTCTTCAAAAGCCCCTAACTGTCTGTGGCAGCTGCCTTAATACAAAAAAAAAGAGCTAGTCATGCTAAGTGTGCCATTGCTTTATTTACATTAAACTCCTGTTCCAAAATGGAGGCTAAGAAGTTTTTGACTGATTTTAGGACCTTTTTTTTGTCACTTCCTGTTATCGTGTTTGGCTTAAATAGCAAAAAAGATAAACGTTTTGGAGTCATGATAACTGTGGGATATAATAATCAGTCTGAGGTAAATCTGAGGGAGCTGTATCCAGTAGTTAGTTCAGCTGGCAGCTAATCACATGACTGTGTAGTTTACACCACATCGCTGCTGATGTTCTGTAACAGCAGCTCTGACAGTCGTTCCTGCTATAATTCGAATGAAAGGTTTATATTAATGCACTCATTCTAATACGATATCATTTCTATAGTAACAACCCGTTCATAGAGACTCGTATGGCAAACACTCCACATAATCTAAAGCTAATAGTTTATTTATTTTCCCTATAACAGCATGTCCTGTCACGTTGTATTCCTTCCATACGACACACTGTACTACATACGACTTCGATATATAGTATACAGTATATACAGGTACAGTATATATTATACCATGAGCATTATTTCTAGCACAGCCTGGTTTTGTGTGTGTGTGTGTGTGTGTGTGTGTGTGTGTGTTTATTAGCTCCTCCCCCCAGTCATGTCACCCCTTCCCCCATCAAGTAATATTGGGAGGCGTGTTTACAGAGTGACACATCATCTAAACGGTGTGTTCCTGGTGCACTTGTCACACACACACACACACACACACACACGTATGCAGGGGGAGGGAGTGTGCTTGTATGAATCATGCAGAGATGCCCATGTTCAGTGACTGCCTGTCCACACATCTGACCACACACTCAGAGAGCATCCTTAGTCATACACACACACACACACACACACACACACACACACACACACACACACACACACACACACGCGCACACACACACACACACACACACACAGTGAGCAGGGAAGGAGGGGCAGGCTGTGGAGACACAGGCAGCATGAGGCTGAGCCAGAGAGTGTGACGGCATGTTGAGGAAACTGGTATGCCGGAGGATCTGCGCCTGTAAGCATCTCTCTTTCTTTCCATCAAGGGAGGGAGGGAAAGAGGGAGGGAAAGAGGGAGAGAGAGGCAGAGGAATGGCAGACAGGGCCGGTAACAGACAGCAGCATTGGGTGTGAATGCCGAACGGGTTTGAACAGTAGCTAATCTTTATCGCAGAGTGAGCGAGAGCATCTTGAAGCGGTGACTGTGGGAAGGACTGGGAACAGATGTGTTTTTTTTTTCTTCTTGGATTTCACTATTAGTGTCTTGTTTTATTGTATGTTGCTGATAATTAGGACTGTGAATTGATATTTGGTTAAATCTGTCTTAGATTTGTCTGTCCAATATTTATGATACTAAATGTATTTAGAAATCACTACACGTAGGAGAAGTGTTTATCACAGGATGCATGTGTGAGAAAGATGTGTTGTGACCGATGAATGATGTCTTTGGTGAGCTGCTCTGGTTTGTGTGTGTGTGTGTGTGTGTGTGTGTGTTAATAATTCATTAGAATTGATTGCCAGTCTGGCACATTTCAGAGCAACTCTCACGTGTACGACTCAAGGGAAAATATATAGGCACTTCCAATATAAGGTTGTGCTGAAGAAGACAGTGCCCTTCAAAGAGGAAACCCTTAACCACGACTAGCCTATCATTGCCATCACATTGCATTTAGCCTAGCATTGACCTCCCATCATGGATGGACAGGAATTCACATAACATCATGAGTCGGAGTCATAATTACAAAGGCTTTGCGTTTAATTGTGCCAGTATTGTTAACTACTTAGCAACCCTGATCTGTTTTGGTATCTTATTATTGTAAAAATGCTCTAGCTAATGATTAGAGATGGTTAGAAGTCATGATAAAAGTAAGTTGTATTTAGAAAAACAAAGCATTATGTATTATCCACCATTGACACAGGCCTTACCTCTGCTGTGATTAAATATTGGATAACAAAAGTGATCTGAAGGGATGTTCATGTTCATTTAGGTCAGGAACTCATATTTAAAAAGCAAACATCACATTAAGACCAGCCTAGTACTCACATCACACCTAGCCTAGTACTCACATCATCACATCACATTATCACATCATGACTAGCCTAGCTCTCACATCACATCATCACCTCATCACGACTAGTCTAGCTCTCACATCATATCACATTATCTCATCACGACTTGCCTAGCTCTCACATCATCACCTCATCACATCACATCACATCATCATATCATCACATCATGACTAGCCTAGCTCTCACATCACCTCACCTCATCACATCACATCACGACTAGCCTATCTCTTACAGCACAGCATCACATCATCACATCATGGCTAGCCTAGCTCTTACAGCACAGCATCACATCATCACATCATGGCTAGCCTAGCTCTTACAGCACAGCATCACATCATCATATCATGGCTAGCTTAGCTCTCACATTGCATCACATCATCACATCACGACTAGCCTAGCTCTTACAGCACAGCATCACATCATCATGTCATGGCTAGCTTAGCTCTCACATGGCATCACATCATCACATCATGACTAGCCTAGCTCTCACATCATATCACATTATCTCATCACGACTTGCCTAGCTCTCACATCATCACCTCATTACATCACGACTTGCCTAGCTCTCACATCACCTCATCACATCACATCATCATATCATCATATCATGACTAGCCTAGCTCTCACATCACCTCACCTCATCACATCACGACTAGCCTATCTCTTACAGCACAGCATCACATCATCACATCATGGCTAGCCTAGCTCTTATAGCACAGCATCACATCATCATGTCATGGCTAGCTTAGCTCTCACATTGCATCACATCATCACATCATCACATCATGGCTAGCTTAGCTCTCACATTGCATGATATCACATTATCTCATCACGACTAGCCTAGCTCTCACATCACATCATCACATCACGACTAGCGTAGCTCTCACATCACATCATCACATCACGACTAGCCTAGCTCTCACATCACATCATCACATCACGACTAGCCTAGCTCTCACATCACATCATCACATCACGACTAGCCTAGCTCTTACAGCATATCATCACATCACGACTAGCCTAGCTCTTAAAGCACATCATCACATCACGACTAGCCTAGCTCTTAAAGCACATCATCACATCACAACTAGCCTAGCTCTTAAAGCACATCATCACATCACAACTAGCCTAGCTCTTAAAGCACATCATCACATCACAACTAGCCTAGCTCTTAAAGCACATCATCACATCATCACATCATGGCTAGTCTTGCTATTACATAACATCATAACATCAGATCATTACATCAAGTCATCACATCACATAGCCTCGCTCTCACATCATCACATCATCGCATTATCACATCACTACTAGCCTAGTGCTCACATCATCACAAAACTACTAGCCTAGATTTCCCCTCACAGAATGAGTAGGCTATCACTTCCATCACATTGCCAGTAGCCTAGCACTGACATCACATTGCCATCTTATGACTAGCCTACCATAAGCATGATGCCATCATAAGCCTACCATTTGCCATCATAAGCATGGCTAGCCTAGCACTGATGTCACATTACAACAAGACTATCATGGAAATAACATAATATCAAGACTATGCTAGCAATGACATCACATCACATTACAGCTAGCCTAGCACTGACATCACATTATGACTAGTATAGCATTCACGTCACAGCACGGATATCCTAGCACTTTGATAGCCTATTGATATTGCATCCTGGCTAGCCTAACAGTGACATGTTATGGCTAGGTTTATTATTAGTTAAACACAACATTCGCATTGTGTGTATATATATAGCACTATAAAGCTAGTATCACTCTACTGACAAAGCACTGTTAGCTTAGCATGTCCATTTCAATAATAATAATAATAATAATAATAATAATAATAATAATAATGTATTTTAATTAATGAATTAATCAAAGCATTATCTGACATCACAACTAGTTAATAATATAAAGTTAATCTCTAATAGCCATCATTGCTAGTTAGCTGTGATATGACACCTCAGCTAGCTAGCATTGATGGCTATTAGACGTTAAAAGAAAGCTCTCATGATTAGCATTCACTTCACATCTCAGCTAGCTAGCAATGATGGCTATTAGATAACTTAAGCCTTAGATTATTATAGTATTCAGTTATATTTATATTTATAGACTAGATAAGAACAGAATATGACGATGTTCAGTTAGCTTTATGTACCTTGACATATTTGCATCAAATAAAAACAGTTGGAGGCTGAAGTATGGATTTAGATTAGCCATTTTTTGGGGCAGGAGACTGCTTTATTTCAATTTTAATTTAATTTTACCCATTTATTCCATATGCATTTCTGCAGGTTTAAAGATTCACATTTTAAATAAGTAATAATTAAAAATAAATACAGAAAAATCGTAGTTGTTGAACTGGTTAATGCTGGCCCTAACAGTAACAGTGAAAAGCCAAACAACTCTAGTCTTTTACTGTTTGATTTACTAACAGGATGATAAATATTTGCATGGAATGTATTTATAAGTGTGCTATTGACTATTAATTATGTGGATTTATTAGTTTATTTAGATTTATCAGTGTAATTAAAAAAAAAAATCCATGATATGATTTTGTTCACATGTGTGTAGTGGCTACACTATGTTTACTTATTTCTCCTAGGCCTCCTTACGCTGAAAAAATGAAAGTACTTCAGAAATTCTTTTGACAATCCCTAGATTTGTTTCAAATTGTGACTAGCTTACAAGCAATATAACATTATATTGTTATAACATAGAAAAAAAGACAAAAATAAGCAAAATAGCATACTGTAATGTACTGCAATCTGAGTTAAGCAGGCTTCATCACTGAGGGAAGTGAAAAAGTATTTGCACTGAAGTTTTTTTTTTTTTTCCCAGATAAGAACATAGATGATGACGACTCTGTGGATGGAGGCCGTTCCTCCGCCTCCTCTAAAGGAGCAGCGTCTGTCCGCCGAACAGGATCCACGCGCAGGCCGAGCTCCGCCTCCAGCACCAAGAGCACAGGTTAGTCCCGCCTCCCACCAAAAGATGTAATAGACTGTAATATTCACCGTTCCTTGTGAAAGACATAATTGGGGGTCGTATCTAGGTATCTAGTAAATAATGACATATAAAATAATTATAACGAGAGATTTGTGTGTATTTCTGTGTGTGTGTGTGTGTGTGTTCCTTTCACAGGAAAAGAGGTGTCAGGTGCTGGTGCTGTGGATGAGGAAGACTTCATCCGTGCCTTTGAGGATGTGCCCACCGTACAGGTGAGACCCACTTTACCGCCAGCATCATATTAACCTTTATTTTGTTCATTGCTCATTCATGCTGTTCATCATTTGTGTTGTTACCTTCCACTGACATACGCTAGGGTTTTTGTGGTAAAATTCTGTTTTTCCCCTCTCTGCCTGCCAGGAGTTTCTTATTAGCAATGTTGACACTTCTCTATATTGTATAGATAAACTGAAAGGTGAAAACGTGTAAGAAATCAGATGTACAAATTCAGTAACCCTGAAACAAAAGCCTCAGCGAAAGACTCACACTCGTATTTTTTCCGTCTGAAATATTATGTACTGCTGGGCTTGTCATTTTCCATCGCTCTAACAGTAATCGAAAGGTCACAGAGGCCACGCAGGTTGGAGATCAGCCAGTTCCGGCTCTGCTCATGAGGATTGCGCTTTGTTCCCGTTTCAGATTTACTCCAGCAGAGAGCTCGAGGAGTCCATGAATAAAATCAGAGAGGTCCTCTCAGATGAAAAACAAGACTGGGAGCACAGAGTGGCCGCGGTGAGCGATTTCCTGTCATTTCCTGCTTTCGTTGATAAAATCAAAGTTAAGCTCAGAATTATGGCGTATTTATTAGATTAAAGCTACAGTAGGTTCTGAAATGGATCAGGCAGCATCCAGTTATGCCTAAGGCACCTGAATCTGAATTCTCTTCCGCTTGTCTGGTGGACTGAAACACTGCGTCTGTTGTGAGGGAGTCAGTGAGTCAGTGAGTGAAGAGTAGGAATGTAAGTCAGTCAGCTAGTCAGTAAAGCAGTGAGTAAAGAAAGTCTGAATAACAATAAGACAATTAGTATGTAAATAAACGAAATGAGTAAGCAAGTAAAGTAAGTAAGTAAAGTAAGAAAGACAGTCAGTCAGTGAGTAAAGAAAGTTAGAAATAAAGTAAATAAGTCAGTTAGCCTGCCAGTTATTAAAGAAAGTAATTAAGTCAGTCAGGAAGTCAGTGAGTAAAGAAGGAAAGTAAATAAAAGACATAACTAAGTGAGTGAATAGGTCAGGAAGTCAGTGAGTAAAGACAGTAAGTATGTAAAGGAAGTAGCAAAGGAAGTTATTGACTCGGACAGTAAAGAAAAGAAGTGAATAAGTAAGTAAAGGAAGTAAAAAATCATGGGCGCGTCTCAATCAGCTCCCTCGCTCCCTAGGTCATGAATCAGTATATCGTGTACACGAGTTCGGGCGCTGGTAAGGACCCTGGCTCACTACACACTGGGACACTGATGACTCAATTTCTGGCGCCGTGACTACATACTCGCGTTATAAAACGTCACCACTGGCATTTATCAACAACAGGCAGGACCGAGATCTTTCTGACATTATATCTCATATAAATCTGTTAGCTTCATCACACACGTTTCTGTCACGGTACTTCAAGCAGGATCGCAGGCTAGCTAGTGGATTTTTTAAATCATTAAACACTTACAAGTCGTTAGAATCAAACAAACCGTATACAGAAGGTCAAATAAAGTTAAAAATCGCTAATGTAAGTAATCATTTGAGAGCGACAACAACAATACCAAGCTGCTATATTTGTAGACGAAGTTGGCTGAGAGTTCGTCCGCCATTGTTTTCGATTTGAGAGGCTTCAGAAAATATGACGTCATTTCCAACATAGTGAGCATCGATGCTGCCTGGTGCATTTTGGGATTTTTTTAGGGAGTGAACGTTACAGTGCACTGGAAGGATTTTGCGATTGAGAAAGCCCTTAAAATGGCCGACTCCTTGATCAGTGCCCTGACTACTGAACTAGGGAGCTGATTGAGACGCACCCTAAGTAAATTAGTCAGTCAGTGAGTAGGTAAGTAAAGGAAGAAAGTCATTCAATAAGAAATTCAGTAAAGTAAGTCAGTAGGAAAAGAAAGCAAACTTTGTGGTTTACAAATATACTGGTTATGCATACTGTGTAAACTTTTATCTCCAAAGGCATTATGTGCCAACACAGTGGCTCAAAATTTGATTTGCAAAAAAACTAGTTGTTTTGGTCAATACTTGAGTGTGATTGCTATGTTCACACCTGTGCAAGGTGGTAAACTCACCAGGGTTTGAATGACTGAATAATACACATATGAAAGTGTCCTTGAAATGCCCTTTCCCTCTCCCAAACCATTTAAATGAAAGTTCTTAATTGTGGATCATGTACATGTATTAAAATGAACTCATTTATTTATTGTAGCTGAAGAAGGTGCGTTCGCTGCTGCTCGCCGGGGCCACTGATCATGAAGCGTTCCTCCAACAACTGCGGCAGCTGGAAGGAGCGTTTAAGCTCTCCGCTAAAGACCTGCGCTCTCAGGTTGTCCGTGAGGCCTGCATCACGCTGGGGTACGTTCAGTTTATCGCCCGACACTCCAAGTGGCTGTTAGTTAAAAAGATGTCGGTTCTAAAAGGCCTATAAAGGAAAAGATCGTTTAGTTGAGATGCATTTTGGTTCGTGTTGAACGGGATCCAGAATTGCTTTTAAGCTTCATGCATTACATTATATTATCACAGAGGGGCGGAATAAAGAACGCAGCTAAAGTGCATGAATACACTGAAACAAGCACACACACATTTATATTGCATACACACAACACACATAGATGCATACACAATTTACAAATTAAAGCTTCAAACAGAAGAATAATCAATTGATACGTATCATTCAAATATTTTTATATTTCTATATGTATGCTCATAGTTGTGTACCTTATTAATATTCTTTTTATTTCTTGTATAATTGTTATACTACGCACAAGTACAGCAAGACAAATTCCTTGTACATGTAAACCCACGGTATTTGGCAATAAAGCTGATTCTGGTTCTGATTCTTTCTCCAGGCATCTGTCGTCTGTGCTGGGTAACAAGTTTGACCATGGAGCCGAGTCCATCATGCCCACGTTGCTCAATCTCGTCCCCAACAGCGCTAAAGTGATGGCTACATCCGGCGTCGCAGCCATCCGCCTTATTATACGAGTGAGTGTGTATTCATGCCTTTGTTTCCATGCCATGCTGCCTGATCCCGCACCATTTAAGGCCAGATTTACTGCACGTCCTGTGCAGCCGGTTGTTAAATTGTAGGAAACAACAGAAAATCAATGGCATTGATCAGAGCGTTATGTCTGTGCCAGCACGCCGGGCTCGTGTTGAAGCATAAGCGAAGCATCTGCTTGACTGCTGGGTTTGTCAATCAGAGAGATTTAATAGCAGGAATATCATGGACAGGGGGGAACTGGTAGATCAGGGCTAGTGACCGGAAGCTTGTGAGAACGAATCCCAGGAGTCCCGTGTGATCAAGTTCCTCAACTGCTATAAGCTTTAACTGCAATCAGCTTCAAATGCTGAGGCTGTTATTGTGTACGTAAAGAATAAAACCCAACAGGGTGTGCTGTTAGGAAAATAATCAACAATGGGCTGATGTGATGCGGCCCAGAAGGTGATTACTGTCCAATATAAACAAGTCTTTTATCCCTCTTATACCACAGCAAAGACTGCATTTGTTTTAATTAAAGAACAACAGCATAGCACTTTATATCCGTTAAGTTTAATATTGTAGAATGTCCTCAGACTAATTAGTTCCTGTTTTCACTTACTTTATAGTAGCTATAAACATAAACAGTCCTTCCGTCAGCGGTCTCTCTTTTTTCTCTCTCTTAAGTTAATAAACAAAAACGTGCAGCTTGTCATGTTACAGAGAAATGACAAAGTGCAAAGCCCATTGTTCTGAACACTTCGCTCTGCCGGAAAACTGCTTTACCTCAGGCTAGTACAAAACACTGACACTGGAGACTCCTTCCAAAACCGTGTTCTGTCACCTCACAGAAAACTTCACCGTATCAAAAAATAGGCACATTTTTAAAAATCTGTTCATGTAAAGCATCCACCATACAGGTCCCTGTGAATGAGTTGTTACTATAGAAATAATAATAATAATATGTTACACAATAATGAACACATTAATATAAACCTTGCAGCTGGAATAATTGTCAGAGCTGCAGTTATAGAAAATTAATCAGCAGCTTCTGACCAATCAGAACTGAGAATTCCACAGCACTGTAGTATAACTGGTGAAAAGTGCAATTTTTAATGTTAAAAACATTTCTAGATGTATAATTTTCATAACTTCAAAGACCTTAAAAACGTGATTGGCAATGTATTGCCATGCAGTGGATCTGGGTAATTTCTTCACCTCAGCCTTTTGTTTACATTTTTCCAGCCCAGAAAATTTGCCTCATCACCAGTCAAAAGAGCCACTCAGCTTAAAAGACAACTCATGAGCCGTATGTCGTTTTAACACAGAGGGTTGAGTCATCTGGGCTAAAGGGAAAGCTTGTCGTGCTTTAATTGCATTTGCAACATGCCTCTCCGGGATCAGAGTCATGTAAATTACAAACTGCTGCTTTAAATCTTACCAACTGCCCCTTTAAAGTTTGAAATGCTTAGAATAGAATATTGCAGCCTTGCTTGTCTTGTGTGTTTTGTGTTTCTGTGTATATTTTACTCACTGTTGTGTTTTTTTCTCCTCAGCACACACACTATCCTCGGCTTATCCCCATCATTACCAGTAACTGTACGTCCAAATCCGTGGCTGTCCGGCGGTAAGGCCGTTGCTGTTTTCTAGTGATCGATAGATAATGTGTTGACAGGCTAGCCTAAGTCTTTTTTTTTTTTTCCATTCTCAGACGCTGTTATGAGTTTTTAGACCTTTTACTCCAGGAGTGGCAGACGAGCTGTCTGGACAGGTAGGACCATGATCATTTTTCATGGAGCTCTGGTTTACATTAGTGACAAAGCTGTGCTCTTCAGGATGATCACAAATTCACTGGCACACACACATCCACACACAGAGGTCATGTCCTTGATCACTACCATTATCCCTAGTGGTTTCCTCGGGGTTGCCACATAGGCTTCTATCGGGACTTCCTGTGAGCACAGGATTGAGGGTGGCAAAAAATAGCGCCTGTGTGGTTTCCATAAGGGAAAGATCCATTGATTTTGGATCTGCTTTCACCAGAGCTTCCTTTAGACCTGGCTGGCTCTGTGTCATTTCAGACATGTACCTGTTCTGATGGAGACCATTAAGAAAGGAGTCCACGATGCAGACTCAGAAGCCAGATCGGTTGCCAGAAAGTAAGTGATTTGGCTTTTTACTGTTAGAATCTGTGTATGAAAATGATCTGGAATGGAATATGCTACTTCCATTTTTTTTTAGGTGTTATTGGGGATTCCACGGCCACTTCAGTAAGGAGGCGGAGCAACTGTTTCAGGCTCTCGAGCTGACCTATCAGAAGGCTCTGCAGTTGCATCTGAAGAGCTCGGACAGTATTATGTCTCTCCCCCAATCCGATCGCTCCTCTTCCAGCTCTCAAGAGAGCCTCAAGTAAGACATGAGTCGGGCTCAACTGTCTGCAACAGAGCTGTTTTATATATATGAATAAAATGTCTTTAATTTCTGTTTCTTTTTCTCTCTCTCTCTCTCTCTCTTAGTCGTCCACAGTCTGCTAAAGCACCCGTAGGAAGCAGTGTAACCAGAAGTAAGAATATGGCATTGGATTTAACGGTGATGGCTGATGTGACCGAATTGTAATGTCTAGGTCTTTACTTAGTTGCATACTGTAATGACCTCACTATTTTTATGTGACTGTATCTCTGTCTGTCAGATAAAGTGGTGAGCTCTAGAGTGTCCTCTACCCCTGGCTCACTGCAGCGATCACGCAGCGATGTCGACGTCAACGCCGCCGCCACCGCCAAGTCTCGAATGCCCAAAGTACCAGCTGCTGCTCCGTTCAGCTCGGCCGGTGCACTGCCGCCTGGCTCCTACGCCTCGCTAGGTAACGCATTACACCTGCACTTAGAGAGCACATTGCAGTGTTAACAGAAGAAGTTAAAGTGGGTTCTGTAGTAAAAAATCTGCATTGCAGTACTTCTTAGTCTTAGGGGACCCTTATTCCTTCTGCTCTCACACAATCCTGTTCATTCGGCTCATTAGCACAATCCTAAAGGTAGACACTTTTTTATTTTTTCCCACATTATCAATATAGTCAATCAGCCAAGACATGTTTAGTGTCCAACACTTGCTTCTCTAGTTTTCTACTGGAGCTTTGCATTGGCATTGGAGCTTTGCATGTGGCGTACAATGTCCAAAAACACGTAAGCAAGCCTGTATGAGATTATCTAACACATGGTTTGGGGCAGGCAGGATTTAGGAATGGGAAATTGTTAGCCATAAGCTTCCTGTACTCATTAGCAAGCTCCAGTGCAAAATAAAGGAAGCAAACTTTAGACATTAAACATGTCTTGGCACTATTTTTGGGATGAAATTGTGTAAAAATTATTTTTGGCTATACTGTACCTTCAAGTCCTTTATGTTCTGAGTGTAATGTGAAATGAAAATCTCCTGGTTTTAGGGTGTAATATATTGTTATTAACTATTAAATGGGATCTGAAACCTTTTGTTTTATATTATTTAATAGCACTAACGATTAATAGCACTAATAATAATAATAACAAAATATTCTGCCTTTCCTTTGGTCCCACGCTTTTATTTGCCTAAGATGCAACTCCTGGTAATGTGGAGGGTAAGGTTTCTATGTGTGTGTGTGTGTGTGTGTGTGTGTGTGTGTGTGTGTGAGTGTAGAGTTCTGTGTGCAGTCCTCCCTGTCTCTCATTCTGTGCTAGTCCCCATGTACTGATGATTCAGGGAAGTCCAGCTCAGTTATTTGTTCACCTGAGTCACATCTGATTCACCTCTGGAGCTAAATCAGATGAATCAGATTTGTTAGAGCTGGGCATCTCTGTGATTAATAAGCTGCGATTGATAAGCTGTGATCAGTAAGCTGTTGATAAGCTGTGATTGATATGCTGTGATTAATAAGCTGTGATTGATAAGCTGTGATTGATATGTTGTGATTGATAAGCTGTGATTGATATGTTGTGAATGATATGTTGTGATTGATAAGCTGTGATTGATATGCTGTGATTGATAAGCTGTGATTAATAAGCTGTTGTTGATAGGCTGTGATTGATAAGCTGTGATTGATACGTTGTGAATGATATGCTGTGATTGATAAGCTGTGATTGATAAGCTGTGATTGATACGTTGTGAATGATATGTTGTGATTGATAAGCTGTGATTGATAAGCTGTGATTGATAAGTCTGCATGGTCCACCTGCATGGAGTCTGACAATGATCTCCAACCTGACTGTACTGGCTGTTAGACACTTCATTACGACAGGAGTGCTGATTCAGTTAAAAGTGTGTGTTTTTATTCTGTAGTACAAGGCTTTATCAGGGCATGAAGCATGGGGGTTTTCAGAGGAAATATTAGGCTCTATCAAAAAATTAATGCAAATTAATGTTAAAATGTCGATGTGTACATAAATGCACCTGTTCCTGGAAGGCCCCAGAGTTTGTTTGAGAACTTACCTAAACAAAAAGAATTATGAAGACTGAGGTGCTGTCAAAACTGGCACTAAGTCCAGGTAAAGTTTGGTTATAAAAGTGATCCCAAACTTTAAACATCCCCCAGAGCACCATTAAATCCATTGTTAGAAGATGGGAAGAATATGGCACATCAGTGACTGGGGATGGAGGCCATTATTCAGAGAAACAATCAAGAGACCAAGGATAACGCTTAACTCGATGCTGCCACCATCATGCTTCACTGTGGGGATGGCGTTCAGTTACATTTACCACATAGGTTGCTTTGTAGATATACAATTACTGACAGCCTATCTGTTGCTAGGGAAAATGTATCAGTCCCATTTTTCTTTGTTCATCAATGGAAAAGAGCCACCACAGGGCTATCACTGACCAAATATCATTAGGTGGTGGACATTCTCAGGACATCCAAGTGTATCAGGCGCTGCAGGATTGCTGGATATATGAACCAAATCCAGGATTGAGTATATCAACTGCTAGGCTACAGTCAGTAATTGTTAACCAACAAAATGACATGTATGGTGGATTTACTTGAGAAAAATGTCAGTTAACTGTATTAGACCTGCTGTCCTACTGGCATAACGAAACTGCGTCTTTACAGCATCGCTGCTTCTTAATTCTTTGAATAAGTGACATGCAGTTTGATTAAAAAAAAAAACAAAAAAAAACACCAGAGATATCATTTTTGATGTTAGTTTAAAAACTGCAAGGTGTAAAAGGTATGTAAAATTGGAAAGGTCATAACGTAGGTCTGAGAGAAAGTGCCGTATGTGTCTCGTGAAACTGTTTTCATATTTCTGTATAGAAGGCGATTTCATTGTCTATGCATTTTTTCATTTTAAAATCCAAAATTAAAGTTGTTTAAATACATTTGTCTCGTTCGTGCATGTCATCCACTCTTTCTTTGTCTTGATATCTCTAGGTCGTGTGCGCACACGGAGACAGAGTTCAGGCAGCAGCGTTGGAGGCGGAGCCTCTGTTACAGACAGTAGGGGGCGGAGCCGAGCAAAAGTGGTGTCGCAATCACAACGTGAGTTTACTGTCAGACACACTGCCACGTTCTTAGACGTTATGTTTATTCTTGGGAAAAATTGCTATTTGTCATCATGGTTATAAGAAAATCCTGACAGGGACATGCAACAGTTAAATTACGGGATGGATTTTAATGCATTTCACTAAAGTGGTATAATTTAAGAACTGCTTATTCGTAAGAAATCTGATGCTCTTTCTATACTCCATCATAGACATCAGCATGCTTGGGATTGTTGCCCATGGCAACAATCAGGGATGTTTTAAGTAAGGAATGAAACACGACAGGATGTGCTGCTGTAGGAAAATAATCACTGACACAAAGTGGAGTTACTGTTACCACCCCGAAGTTGATTATTTTCCTATATCAGCATGTCACAAAGTATTTTATTCCTCTTATACCACAGCAATTTGTCCAATTAAAGAACAACGTGTACCTTTTATCCGTTAATAGTTACATTTAATGTTATTGGACCTCTCAAAACAATTTAATTCCTGTTATCATTTACGTTATAGCAGCTATACACTGTTGTACACTTACCAGCCTCTTGTCATGAAGATTACTACTGACTGTTACAAAGCGCTGACACTGGAGACTCCTTCTGAAAATTGTTACTATAAAAATGCTATTTAAACTATTAAACTATTGTCAGAGCTGCTGTTATAGAAAACATCTAATCAACATCTTCTGTAGCATTTAATCACGAAAAACGAGCATTTAACAGTGCTGTGGTAAAAGCAAATATAATGACGTGCCCAATGCATGTTGGGTAATACAGTTTCATGGTCATTATGTAACTGGATGCCCTTCATTGCCCCGCGTGCTGCTCGTACATAAGGATCCAGATCAGCAAACCAAGCAGGTGGTAAGACTCACGGTACAGCAGCCTTTCTGACAACTATAGCATGATTTATTTCCCCCCCCATCACCCAAATGTACAATTCCTTCCTTTTAAGTTTCATTTAATGCAATGTTGAAGTACATCACTGTTGAATTTGTTCAATTTCTGTTTATGTTTTATGACTTCCTGTGTAATGGTGTTCCTGCATGTTCTACTGTATTATACTGTATGTGTGTTATCATTATTATATGTTAAGAATACATTTACTGAAGTCTCACTCTTTCAGTCTCTGGCTCTGTGTGTATGTGTGTGTGTGTGTGTGTGTGTGTGTGTGTGTGTGTGTGTGTGTGTAGCTGGGAGTCGTTCCAGTTCTCCAGGGAAGCTTATTGGTCAGTCCCATGGCAAAATGTCCTCTGTGACCCCAGCAGAGAAGCGCACTAGGATCCCACGCAGTCAGGGCTGCAGCCGAGAGAGCAGCCCCGGTCGCTCTGGCCAGGGTGAGAGGAGCACCACGCACACACACACACACACACACACACACACATATTTAATGCTACAAAGTCATCAGTAATTACAGTGTGCAGTTTATTTTAGACCAAAGGAGCAAGATGTGATGGATGAGCCACTCTGATGGGAAATCCTGCTTGGTGCTTAACCCCAGATTAGATTAACTTTAGATTAGCGGAACATTTCCTGATATGGTTGTAGGAATTTGAACATTCCCTCTATCAAGTTCTCTGGTGCTGATTACACTTTTGACACCAGACGCATTCACACCCGATTGCAGAGTCTGAATCAGAGCCAAATTGATGATGTTGGTTTGTTTGCTATTTGGTTTGGGTTGATTTCACACATAATTAAACTACCTAAAAAGGAGAAAAAGTAGTTAAGGGCCATGTACAGCTGCGAACAAAATTTACATACAAAAAAAAGAAAACAAACCTTTGGCAAGTGCAAAAAATCCCAAAAATCACCTGAGCAGGGAAAAATACAGAGAGATAATTATACAGGTAACTAGTTTAAAACATTTTGTGTATTACATCCTGTTCTTTTTTTGTTTGTTGATTCAAACACCCAGAACATGTCGCATTTCTGCGGCTCTACAGCTCTGTCCTTTGGCTCAATTTGCGATTGGCTTGTGGCTAAGTTTAGCAGCTCGTACCTACCAACCCTACTACAACCCTAAATACATGCCGTGTTTGTTCACTTCCTGTAACTGGGTCTATTCTGAGTCGAATTGTACACGTTTTCTTGTACCCAGACCAAGAACATCTCTCTCAGATGCTCTCAGATCAGTTGTTTTTAATCCTTACCTGAGTGTGGTTGCTGTGTTCTCACCTGCCAAATCAACTGTACAGAGCATGAAAACACAACAGGATTCGATTCAAATGGACTAAAAGCTGTATATTTAAAAGCACCCTAAGTTCAAACTGTTGGCAAAATCAGTTTTCAGTTCAAAACCAAAATGCTGCTGATCTTGAACCAAGGACCAGGGATGTCAGGGGTTTTGGGGAGGCAACATTTTATCACCATGACAACAGCTTGAGCAAATGCAATTATTAAAATAAGACTTGAACTGTGTGAAGGGATGGAAAATGGTTGTTGAAGTAATGAGGAAAGTATTAATAACGCAGTCATGAATCAATGGTCCAAGGAAGAACTTTTTACAGGAAATCGCATTGAACTGAATGGGAGCTATTAGCGTTAGCTAATTGTTCATTGTTCATTATTAATGTTAAGGCTCACACAAGTACAGGTTGTAAAATGCTCCCTCAAATAATTATTCGAACTTTAGTGACCTGTCATAACTATAATAAACATTTCCATAATTCGTTTTTGTCTGATAGGAAAACTTAGGATCATTGTAAAACAAACCATCATTACACCACAGTTTTCTACAACAGCACTTTATATATTTGTAAACTATCTTTATTAGAATCTGCTGAATACATTACTGGATGTTTCCTCTGTTAGCTCGGTTACAGATTCCTTGAAATTGTGAAGCCTATGCTTCTTCATGCTCATGTGCTATTACTTTAAATACATTATTAATATTTATAGGTTTTTTGGCTTGCTTGTTTTTGAATTATTAAAAAAATTGTGAATATTTGTGAGCTTAGTTAAAGCGTATTATCTGGACAGAGATTTTATTTCAGGACAAGATGAGACAGACTACTGTTCAACATCAAGAGTAAAGATTTTAAATGTAAAGATTCGTGTCATTGAAACATATTCTCATATTTCATATTCATATTTCAGCCTTTGAGTAACTCTGAAGGACCGATTCTTCCTGTTCAGTTCAATTTTATTTGATTGTGTAATGATTTTTCACAGTAGACATTGTCACAGAGGAGCTTTACAGAAACCCAGATATAGAATTAGATCCCTGAGACCACATGAGGAAGAAACCTTGAGAGGAAGCAGACTCAGAATGGAACCCGTCCTCTTCTATAGTGGGATTATAAATCATTACAATGTACAGGTGTAGAAGAGTTAAAACAAACTGTACTAAGTGTGTTCAGTATGAGCAGATTGTGAATAAGAGTCTTGGGATGAGTACAAGACTGTCTTTATGATTACAGCAGCAGGTACAGGAACAAATCTACAACATCCTCTTTACTGTATGTTCCTTCCTTCTTCTCGTCTGTAAATCAGTTAACCTCCTGTCCGTTCCTTTGTCCTGTCTTAACTCTTTCACGTTCTTCTCTCCTGCCGATGTGTGTGTGTGTGTGTGTCTGTGTGTATGGGGGCTGGTAGCGCGGGGTAGTCGCATCCCGCGGCCCAGTATGAGTCAGGGGTGCAGTCGTGACACAAGCAGGGAGAGCAGCAGAGACACAAGTCCTGCACGGGGTTTTACTCCCCTTGGTGAGACACACACACACACACACACACACACACACACATGTGCACACACATGAGACAAAACTGAGGTTTCATCCATCTGGTTTTATGACATTTAATTTTGCATGTAAGAAAAACCTCAAATAAAAAAAGACTAAATATTGCAAAAGTTAGTGCACTTACAAGAAGATAAAATTTTTATACATAATTCCGAGCAGAACCTATAAATATCAGCACCATTAATGTACAGATTCATTAAAAAGCAAATTTACGCAGATTTCCCCAAAAATTCTGACAGAACTGTGACACTGATGTCGACAGCCGTCTCGTTCGAATAAAATATATATATATATATATATAGTTATGAATATAGTAACAAGTCATGCAGGAACTTTTAAAGTGGACGCTCCACATAAACGAGTTAAAGAACCATGTGTAATTATTGATATGGTAAACTTTTCTGTAAGGAGATGTTTGTGTCGCATTTTTGGAAGGAGTCTCCAGTGTCAGCACTTTGTAACAGTCAGAGGTAAAGCAGAGAGTTTTGCGTTTTCTCAGTAACATCACAACATGCATTGTTTTGATTATTAACTTCGAGAGAGAAAAAAAACAGAGACTGGAGAAGGAACGTTTCTTTATACTGTAGCTGCTGTAGCGTAAGTGATAATAGGAATTAACTTCTTACACAGATGTTCCAGGACGTGTATACCATCAATTTAACTATATTAAAAAAATTAATATAGTTATTTAATTTAAAAAAAAGTAATAATGGGGAAATTGTGGTGGTGTATAAGGAAGAAAATACATTGGGACGTGCCATTATTGGAAAATAAAAATCAGATTTTATTTTGTCATTGACGTTTTTGCTGTAACAGCATGCCACGTCATTATTTATTCCTCACTTAGAGCATGTCTTCCTGCCCCTGCTCTCCTTCACCTTCTTCTTCTTCTTCTTCTTCACCTGCATGCTGTAACTCTAGACCCTCAGAATGTGTAACTAAACTCCATAGACATGTTCTACTCCTTCATTCAGTCTTGTCTTCGCAGAATGAATGTTTGTACGTTTAAAACAATCACATGATTACCTGCAGAATACGATGGGTTTTAAATCTGAACTGTATTTGGTTCTCCTGTTGACCAGTGTCTCGGCGCCACTCGCGCTCCACCAGTGCCCTGACAGGCGGCGACGTGCTGCAAACAGGTGAACGCCGGCATGAGGGGCTCCAAACCCACAGGGGGAGCCAGAGAGCACAAATTCACACATTTCACACCTTACACCTCAGCCTGAGGCCCTGTCTGAGTAAAGAAATTGCCTTTATATTCATATCTTACTGTCCTTATGATAAAGGCTGTCAATTTGAGCAAGGTGTGAAATGTGTGATTTTTAAAAAATTGTGTATTTTTTTTTTATTTTGCTCGTTTTGTGCTTTATGTATTAATGTTTTTCTTATTGTCATATGGAATTTAGTTGATTCAGTTTTTTTTTTTTTTTTTTTGGAAATGTCACTAGATATATGTCTTTCTTTATTGTTTCTGGTTGTATGATTTATTTGTTCATTTCTGAAGCTTTAAAGAAGAGGTTTTCTCAATCCCCCAAACTATCGCTTTTGTAATTATTTGTACAATATTTAAAAAAAAAATTTAGTTGGTTCAGTTTTCCCAAAACAGAAACAAATAAGTAATTAAAATGAAGATAAAGTTAAGTTAAAAGTATTTTCTAATACTGTTTACTCTGATTTTACTGTTTAGTGTTAACTGTTATTGTAACTTTCTCACCTTTTTTTTTTTTTGGATCCTGCACAATCCCATTTGCCTGGATACAAACCTCTACTTTAAAACTACAATTATTATATCAGTAGAAATAATAAAAAAAATTGTAAAAAATTATATTTCTATGTATTTATATATTTTTGCACTTTGGCCTTTATGATTTATTTGTATCATTGTACCACTTTTATGTTTTATAAACCATTGCATTTTATTGTGTTTTATTTTTATGTGTAATATTTTGTAATGATAGTGTAATGTTTTTTAATATTTAATGTTTCTGTTCATTGATTTTAAGGGGTAGTTCGTCAATTATAAAAGTGATTCTAATTTTATAATAATAATAATCATAGAATGTTAAAGATACCTCAAACATTTCCAGAGTGGCCATTCAGTGAATCTGGCGAGGTACTTCATTTAAAGCTTCTGGTTAAAATTTTCAGGGCTGGAAAATTAGCCATGAGCCCATTTGAAGCAGAAGGGAGGGGCTTGTTGCAGGGGGGAGGGGCTTGTCAGTGTTTTCACTGCATTTGCAGTTTGAATCACAGGAAGAAAAGAGCTCTAAAATGAAAAATTGCCCATTTAAAGATTGTTGTTGAGGAATAAATGAACATCATTTCGGCTTTCTCTTTTTTCTCTCTCCTTTCTCTCAGATCGTTTTGGGCTGATCCATCAGGCGCGGATCTCTGCCTCGGTCAACGCCATGCGCATCCTGAACACAGGCATGGAGGTGGAGGCAGCTGTCGCTGATGCTCTGGTGAGGTTGCATTTGTTACTTGGCTTTGTTTGTAATGCGACACATACGTAATACCTGGCTGACCTTTAGCGTTTAACACCAGAAGTGTGAACCGAAAATCCTGACATGTCACTGTCTTTGCTTTTCCCTCTCCGGCTGTCTTAAATCTCATCAGCTATTAGGAGACTCCAGGAATAAGGTTTGGTTTTTTTTATTGACATATAACCTTCTCTTCATCTTCATCATCTCTAGAGTCCATTACAGACAGACCTCACTAACAATCGTCACTAGCAGTAGTCTCTTATTATGTAATTAGCAATTACATAAGGAATGTCACTGCATGCTGTTATAGGAAAATAATCAACAATGCAGTGGTGCAATTACTGTAACTATGCCAAAGTTGACTAGTTTCCTATAACAGCATCTTCAGAAGTGTTTTATTCCTCTTATACCACAGCAATTTGCCAAAGATTTTTATTCGTTAAAGAACAACATGTACTTTTTATCTGTTTATAGTTACAGTTAATGTCGTGGAACATCAGTGAAACAAGACAGCTCTTGTTATCTCTTGTGTTGTGGCAGCTGTAAAGACTTTCATTCCATCACTTTCTCTTAAAGTTAAAAAAGACAAGAAATGCAGTTTGTCTTATTACTGAGAAACATCCTCCTTCTTTAGACTTTATTTTACATGGTAGAGAACTTAACTAGACTGACAGCTGACAATGGAGACTCCTTCCATAAATGGTAAATAAATGTCTCCTCACAGAAAACTTCACCACGTCAATGTTTAGGCACTTTTCTTTGTTAAATAATGTTTTTAATCAGTTTATTAATAGGTTTAGATTATGTGGAGCATCTGGCCCGTGAGTCCCTGTGAATTAGTTGTTACTGTAGAAATGATAACATATAAAAAAGAGCGTATAAATATAAATGATTTGAATTACAGTCGGCACTGCAGTCAGAGCTGCTGTAAGAGAAAATTAATCAACACCTTCTGACCAATCAGATTCGAGAACTCGACAGTGCTGAGGCATAACTCCGTATTGTATAGAATTGGAGTGTTTCAGAGCCCTGTAGTGCAATAATAGCTTTCACAGATACATGACAGCAGTCGCTAACCCACTGCATGCCCTCTTCCTCATACATCAGCAGCAGATCCTCAGAAAAGCAGCTGCATGTATAGTGCTGCATTTACACCAAATATTACAGCATTATTATACACCCGGAGTCTTGCTGTGCTTTGTGTTTTTATCGGTTCATTAGCGGAGGCCCATGCGGCGCTGGTACGAGTCTGCTGGCATGTACTCGGACGATGACGCCAACAGCGACGCCTCCAGCGCCTGTTCGGAGCTTTCCTATAGCTCGCGTAACGGAGGAGTGCCGCACTACATGCGTCAGACAGAGGACGTAGCCGAGATCCTAAACCACTGCGCCAGTTCCAACTGGTCCGAGAGGAAAGAAGGCCTGCTGGGCCTCCAGAACCTTCTGAAGAGCCAAAGAACCCTCAGGTGAGTTCATCTAAACAGAGGAACAGCTTTGGAAATGTTTCTTGTTGTGTTTTAATTTTGGGTTAGTTTTGAGAATTACAGCTGCAAATACAGGAGATTACCTGCGTATCACAAGTAACTGAAATAATGACCTCATTTACCACCTTTATTATATCCTGAGAGGGAATCCACATTAGAGTACAGATATAAATGCACTTAAATGCACCCATGAGGAATTTAAAACAGATTAAAATCCAAGGAGGTGGTCTCATTTTACAGCTCTCTCCTGATACAGGCATATATTTATACAAATGCAAGCATAATTTAAAAATAATTAACTTTTTCCAATTTGCACTTAGTTATATTTTCCTGGGCACAAGTAAACCCGCAGAGGTGCCAACATTTATGGTTTTGCTGTAACATTTAGGATTTTTGACCCCTTGCTACAGCGATACAGGAGACACTTGAAAACTACACTTTTCTGCTTTATCAGCTAAAGAAGTGGTCAGACCAAACACAAAAAATTTGCTCAATCAAAAAGCAAATTCATTGAAGGGGACAGGACGCGGGACGTAAAACACTAATTTGGGATCACTTTCGCTTTGCGCTGATTCGATGTAGGTAAACATTGATGTGAAATTGTGAATCTCAGCCGTGTGAGCCAGTAGAATACAAAATGGCAAGTATCTTGCATTTCTATGTCAATAAACAGGTCAGTTAATAATAAAAGCACAGAGTAAAATGTGCCCTGTGACACCATCTAGTATTTTCCCTCATATCATATGTATCATGATTATACATAATTCTTTTTTTAATGTATTGAGCAATTTTTTTGGAGGAAGTCTGCATACTTTTAATAATTATTATATACTTTATCGTTATGGTCCCTGGAGGATTAGTGGTTACGCCTCCGCGCTCTCACCACTGCGGCTTGGGTTCGATTTCTGGCCAGGGAGCACATGACAGTGCACACCCAGTGCCGGTCCCAAGCCTGGATAAAACTGGGGAGGGCTGCGTCAGGAAGGGCATCTGGCGTGAAAACTGTACCAAATCAAATATGCGGACCAGTGATCCGCTGTGACGACCCCTAACGGGAGCAGCTGAAAAAAGAAGAAGAAGAAGAAGAACAACAACAGCATACTTTATTATTATATACAACTTTTGTACAAGTTCCCAAATATGAGGCCGAGGTCCTCACTGCTTATCTTAAGTTCTAAAAATGAAAACTATTTGGTTTACTAAAAAAATCTTGATTCAGAATTAAATTTATACGTGGACAGCAACTTAAACAAATTTCAACCATAAACAAAATGTCTTTAAGACAATAAAAAATAGACTTGTAGTGTGCTACAAGTCTGCTACTGCCATTTTACATGCATAATACATGCAGAAATAAGATTCTGTATCTTAACAATGTTGTTTTGAGCAAGTATATAAAGACTTGGGAAAAGATTTTGCATGACACAGACTTCCTTTACTTGTTAATCAGCATTAGTGCCGTAGCTGATGGACTCTATTTGGGTAAAATGTGTAAAATTAGGTAAATTTGTTTTTCACCAAATTAAATATTAAATTAATTAAACAAATAAATCTTTTAATTAAATAGATAAAAAATATACCTGGCATAAACAAAGCCTCCATTCCTTGCTTGTAAATCTGTTAGAATAATACATATGAACAAAGTATATAATGTAACAATTAGTAATCGCAGCAAAAACATAGTGAAAGGCGATTTTCCGTGATTCATTAATATTTTGGATCTCTCTTTTTTTTTTTTTCTTTCAGCCGTGTGGAGCTCAAGAGGCTGTGTGAGATTTTCACTAGGATGTTTGCCGACCCTCACAGCAAGGTGAGTCACCTAAATAAAGATATCCTTTATAAATCAGATGAATGACAAAAGCATGAAACTTATTAATCTCCTGTATTATGATGTGTAGCATTGTGCGATACTAACAGGTTTTTTTTTTGTTGTTGTTGCATGGCCTCGGCTTGGTGCCTTGGTGCTACGTCAGAGAGTACGTATATTCCTTCTGGGGTTGTTCAATCAGTTGCTAATTCATATAAGTAATATTAGGCTTTGTGTGTCGTGAATGCTTACGTGTTGTTGTGCTGGCAGGTGTTCAGCATGTTCCTGGAAACGCTGGTGGACTTCATCGTGCTGCACAGGGAGGATTTGCAGGACTGGCTCTTTGTGCTCCTCACACAGCTGTTAAAGAAGATGGGCGCTGATCTGCTGGGCTCAGTGCAGGCCAAAGTGCAGAAAGCTCTCGATGTCACCAGGTCTGAACTCTACTGGAATTTGTTGGGATAAAAAGCACAATTTTATTCTACAATTATATTTTTGTGCATGTCTTATTTTCATGCATGTTACTTTCAGTGTCTTGTGTGCACATGTGTCTTCTCTCTGTATTACACAGGGATTCTTTTCCCTACGATCAGCAGTTCAACATCTTAATGCGCTTCATTGTCGATCAGACACAAACCCCAAACCTCAAGGTTGGTGGACTTTCTTTTTTTAACTGAGTATTCACCTCAGGACATTAATTTCGTTTAGTTTAAACTAAAACCAGAATTATAAAACGGATAATTTCGGTTCTAAAATCTGATTGGCTGAACCGTCTTTAAAGCTGCTGTAAAATCCTCGATATACACACACCCGTCAGCATAACACAGTAATTGAATTCTGTATTAATGCACCACACTATTAACTGCAGTTTGACCTATTGCAGCATATTAGAAATGAAAACAGAAGAATTTTTTATTATGACGTTATTAATAACAAATGAAATTGTTTATTGAGCACTGGCGTGGTTTTTTTGTGGCCATTTTCTATAAGCTCTGCGTTGTGTTATACTGTACCCGAGTAAGAATGCCCTTACCCACGATAAAATCACTGTAACACGGCTTCAGGTGGCTTCTTGCTTTATTCGTCATATGCTGAAGCACTGTTCTAGTGCACTGTTAAAACGTAATCTGATGTGATGCTACGCCTCATATTAGGCAAGTGAGTTACACCTGATGATTTCTAGCAAATTTTATAGTCATTCCTGCCCTAGTGGACTAGCATGAGCATGTGATTTTGATGGAGACGCTGTGGATGAGGGAGTCTGCTAAATAATGTAAATGTAAATAACACTCGTCTGGTAAAGAAATAACAGAATGACAAACCATTAATTTATTCACAAAATGAAAATTACCGTGCACCATTACAAGCTTGCCCTCTGTTTCAATCGTAAAAGCATATTGTTCAGTAACTGAGGAATGTAAGTGTTCTTCTTAAATCTGTAGCTCAGCACTGCTGTCTCTGTTGTGTAGGTGAAGGTGGCCATTCTGAAGTATATCGAATCTCTGGCCAGACAAATGGATCCCACTGATTTTGTGAACTCCAGTGAGACGCGACTTGCCGTCTCCCGCATCATCACCTGGACGACGGAACCCAAGAGCTCAGATGTCAGAAAGGTGATGGTTTTTCCTTTATCTCTCAGAAAACCCTTTTTTTTTTTTTTTTTACAGCCGACCACAAAAGCTCTTGTGATCCACCACAATTGCCCAGCTGTAATTACACACACTGATCGTCAGTTGTAAGCAGAGACCTATATAGTCTACAGAGTGGCTTCACAAACACATTGATTAGAGATCGAGCTGCACAGTCAGCTTTTAATAAAACAGAGCTCGGATTTTCCACATATATTTATACATCAATCAACACAGCTTGTAGCCTAAAACTTTCTGATGCATCTAATTGGGGCTGGGGTTTTTAATTCCTTTTAATAATTTCAGAAAAAAAAATATTTCATGGCACGTATTTGAAAAGGGGATTACGTAGATAATCTAATTTATTAGCCTAAATCAATCAGCAGGTTTTGTAAATTTTTTTTAATAAGCATAGGTCATAACAATATTTACATTGTTATATTAATTTGGTTGGCAATTATTGTGCAGTAAAGAAGTTTTGACGTCCTGTATAGTGTGTGTGTGTGTGTGTGTGTGTAATAAGACACAGGTGAGAATCATCACACCTTACTTGCCGGTTCAATCTGCCTCCTGTTCGACTGCAGCTAACGCTCGGCCACGCCCCCTCTGCCACGCCCCCTCTGCCACAGTGATAAGCAACAGCAAAGGCTAGACTGTTAATGACTGAAATAAATAAATCCATGCAATACATGCAAAATAATCATAAATCTGTGTATAATAGTATAATATTACACTTTTGAAGGATGCACAGATTCTTAAAATGCACTCATGTGGACAACTGGGCATCTCAGTTTTTGTAAACGTTGATTTGGTACTGAGAGCGCGCAGCATGGAAGCTCATGTCCGTCAGCCGAGCCCTCCTTATAGCTCAATAAGCAGCCTTCCTTGGATGGACGATGTTTTGTCTACAGCAGCGTTTGGCCGGATTTTCCAGGCTGATAATGATCCATTACTGTTTGTACTTTTTAGAAGGTGTCAGACATATTGACTTTGTTTAAGCTTGTGTACAATTACACACTACAGCTCATCTTTATGGATGTACAGTTTGTGCTAATCGTCATGTACCGTTTATAATCTGTTTCTGACCACGGCACTGTTTCTCCACCCAGCACTGACACTACTGTATCTTAAGCGCTTATACCAGCACCAGACACACTAGCGTCACTGTCAGAGTCACTGCTGTGCTGAGAATGATCCATCACACATATCAAGGGGATCTCAGACTTTTTGTGCCCAGGGACCCCTTTAACTGTAAAAAAAAAAAAAAAAAAATTCACAGACCCCCTCAGTACAAATTTATTTTATGAAAAATCCACATATTCAAATATTAGACACAATATATAAATGTGTACAATAATAGTTGGTTATTTATTGAACCCGGAAGGTTTTTGTTTCTGAACTTTCCACCCACAGAAAGCATTTTTATTACAATTGTCCTTAGATTCCAGTTAATATTATTTTTAGGTATAACTTTGTTGATGACGGGTTGTAATTTCTCCTCCTGTAATGAAAAATGTAATAAATCCTAGTCCCGCGGTTATGATTCATGGACTCGACTATAAGAACCATGGCTGTATCAGGTCACTGGTGGTCCACTGGTGGTCCAGAGGGATGCTGATAAATTCAAAATTAGACGAGCTATATTCAGTAATTGTGCCTACAAAGTGACCTCTATGGCAGGTAAAATAGCCAGTGTGTATTAGTGCAAGTTACGTGTACCCAGCTGTTCTGACTGTGTGTGTATGTGTGTGTGTGTGTGTCAGACCCTGCACAGCTGGGTAAGTGAGGAGCTGGCAGGCAGGCTCAGCTCACTCACCTCCCTCCCCGTGGAGGGCAACCTGGAGGAGAGATGTAAGCAGGTAGTCAACGTTTCACTTTAAGCCTGCATGACCGGCGCATAAACCACACTTGGCTCGTTCTCTCTCTGAAGCCGCTCTTCTGGATAACCTTCAACTCTTCTTATTTGGGACTCTTAACCTATTGATTGTGGGAAGAAGGTGTAAAAGGCTGTATTCTTTCCTAAATGTGGATCTTCAGATGTGTAATTCTTACTCTGCCATGCTGAGAACTTGTTACTATCTAACGTTTCTGTTACTTTGGACTGGAATGATGTGCTCAAACACCATGCATGCCTGAAAACGCAGACTCTAACAATTTCTTCTGATCTTTCTATATCTTTAACATCTGTGTCTCCTTTAATGGCTGCAGTTATATATTTATCTTACAGATGCACAATATTAGGATCTGAGAGAATCATTTTAAGACTATGTTTATCTGAAGGAAACTTTATAACTTAATTGATAAGAAATAAACAGTGATGACGTGGTATACTGTTATATGATGTGGTGGTGTGATGCATGATCTGTTTATTATTATTATTATTAAATTATATAGATGAGTTGTTACTACAGAAATGATAATGATAGCAGCATTAATATAAACCTGTGATTTGAAGTACAGCTGCAAATATTGTCAGAGTTTCTGTTATAGAAATTAATCAACACCTTCTGACCAATCAGAAGCAAGAATGTTACAGCACTGTGGTATAAAATTTGATATTGATTTCACAATAGAGTGTCACAGATCACCATTTTGAGAATATTGTAAGAGCACTGATCAGCTCTATTTCTGCTCAGAGAAACAAGTGGCTGAATAGACATGAAATGTATTTTTGTGACAATTGTTTTCCTCTAATTTCTTTCCTGCTTGTATACTGTGGCTTCAAGTGTCATGATATGATACCTGTACAAGGTCAGCTATGCTATGAAGCAGCTGTAAAACAACTTCTCCTCCTCTTATGGCTCGCTTCCCTCGTTGTCCTCTTCTCACTGTACACTGCACTTGTATTGCAGGCTGCTCAGATGGTGCTGATCTCCCTGTTCGAGCTGAACACACCAGAGTTCACAATGCTGCTGGGAGCGCTGCCTAAAACCTTCCAGGATGGAGCCACCAAACTCCTGCATAATCACCTGAAGAACTCCAGCAATGCTGCCGCCACGGTACGCTAACATTATGACCTTGCTACTGAAAGTAAAATAACTACTGAAGCGATGGTAGGAAAAAATGTAATTAATACATTCACAGCTATAGAAGCCGAAGCTCATTATACAATGAAGTGTATAACTTCCATGTATACATGTGCAGATTTATGACCCTCTATAGCAGAAAAATACCACTCTTTCAGACTTTCCCAGGATTTCTTCACACAGTAGTGCGAATCTCATTTATTTCTCTAATTTTTTTTTTTTATATTTAAGAGTTCACCAAGCAACACAGTTGGCCGCACACCTCCGAGACTCTCTGGTTCCCGCACCAGTCCCCTGACGTCCCCTACCAACTGCTCTCATGGAGGCCTCTCACCCAGGTACCTCAACACTGCTGTACAAGTCCCTCAGAACATTCTGGAAGTGTACTGCTTATGTAGCTTTTCACCAAAGATAAGACTAAAGTCAAAAAGCCTCTAAACTAATCAAAGCTGAAAATAACTGCAGATGTTTTGTACTTAAGCAGAATTGTTTAATTCTCCAACCGTTTGCATGCAATTTTACGCAGCTGTGCTTCTGAAACAGAATCCATAAGCAAGTAATAAAGCCGTAGTCCATAAGCCCAGTGCTAAACGTGCTACAGGTTCTCATTTCATTAACAAACCGGATTAAGAGGTAATGCACTGTAGGAGCATATAGTCCTTTGCGCAAGTATTCACCCCTCTCGAGCTTTTCCACATTGACGTATGAAATTGACTTATTTGTGATTATATATCATTAAATCTGTTATTATAAAATGGAAAGAATATGGCACAACCATGACTCTGGTTTTTCGACTGGGTTTTCACCAATCGTAGTGCTTTTTGACAAGGCCAGAAAGTTCAATTTGTCAGGGGGGGAATACTTATGCAAGCCACTGTACGTGATCGAGCCAGTCCCATGTTTGGTTATGGATTTCTGCTGCTGTTTAACAGTACTAATCCTGTTATAATACCCTGTAAGTTAACCTGCTAACTCGCAAGCCTGTTTTCCTCTGCTTTTCCTTCCCTTTCCTCTTTTTCTCCTCTTTCTCTTTGTTTTTCCTTCTCCCTGCATCATCCCTTGTTCCTGACTCAGTCGTATATGGGGCTGGAGTTCGAACGGTCTATCAAAGACCCCGTGTCCCTTCACTCCCCCTCCCTCTGGCCCTGGCACCCCCCCTCTCCGACCTGGGCGCCGGGCCCCCTCGCCCAGGTAACGGCCTTCCGCCCGGGGGTCACAGCGTGGGGTCAAAGGTCATGGGGAGTCACTTTCCCATTTACAAACAGGCTGTTGTTCATTATCCGTTTGCTTGTATTGCATTTATTACGAGTTTCTACAGGAAGAATGTCTCAAAATGGCCAGACACTCAACTTTCCTAGTTTTCTTCACATCTCATTCTTCACATTATACTTCTCGTGTTCTCTTGATATCAAGTCAGTCCCCATCATTCCACACTTATAGCCTGACTATTTGGAACTCTTTCGCTTTCACTCCCTTTATTTGCGTTTCTGTTCTCTGTCATTCTGTTTTGTTCTGCATCTGGATGAAGATTGCAGATTAAACTAAAGCCTCATTCAGGACCTAACAAGACTACAAAACCACATGTTCTGCATGTTGTCTAATGTTCACAGAGCCTGTCCTCAAGGGGATTGCACAAAGTGAGCTAAATATTCAGAACGTCTAACACGCAGATGGTTTCACTAAACTGCACATTTCTAGTCACACTTAATTACTGTCTAATAGAGATGACAGATATAGCTAAAGCGATATACAGCATCGAGATATTTTTCAAATTTTGAATGGTAAAGTAGATTAAATACAGATGTCTAGAAATGGCTACTGAAAAAGTTGTTATTGTAAGTTTATATCAGACTCATAAGTTTATATCAAAACATGTTGAACTTGACTATTACATGCGTAGAGTATCACAGTTTTGGCTTTTTTTATGTGAATGGCAGTAGATATCGTACATACTCCAACTTGATAATAAAGTTGACTTTGAAACACACTGGAGTACAAAAACAGGCGAGAGGTGCCTCAAATCAATATAAAATAGATTTTGTTGTTTTTCATGTTTTTAATCTCCTTATAAAAGTGCATATAAATCCCTCCACACCAGTTCTTGGCAAGCTCTTTGTCATTTGTTAGTCGTGTAGATCTGAGTGACTCACAGCTGCTCGGTTTCACGGCCTCATTTATGCTTGAGGGATTTACACTGACGTGATGATGTACGTGGTCAAAATGATGTAACCACAGTACTGTTGTGGCAAAATTTTTGTTACTACTTTTTGGGTTATTCTGTTGTAGATGTTCAAAGCTTAAACCAGCATTAAAACAGTGTCCCAGGGTCCTATATTCCTTGGAATAGAATGATCCGGATGATTCTCAGAGGATTCTTAATGACTGTAAAGAATGCACTATGCTATAAAAAAATCTTACTGGAACTTTAAACATGGTGTGTGTGTGTGTGTGTGTGTGTGTGTGGCTTTTCAGGATTCACTCCGTTGCTTTACTTTACTAACAGTTACTTTACATCAACATAAATACAACTTCGTTTGTTATGTTATGGTATGTATGCAGCATGCTGGAATACGACACAGAGAACATGAACTCAGAGGAGATCTACAGCTCTCTGAGAGGAGTCACTGAAGCCATTCAGAGCTTCAGCTTCCGCAGCCAGGAGGACAGCTACGAGCCAATCAAACGCGACACCAAGAAAGACGACGCGGTGAGTTTTACTTCGCTTTGTAGTCAACAAAGTGAGCAATGGTTCCTTTGTATCTCTCCAGCTGTGCTTCCATCAAAAATGCATTTCGCTAAATAATTCTCAAGAATAAAATAATCTTAATGCACGCATACACTGTATGGCCAAAAGTATGTGGACACCTGACCATCACACCCATATGTGGGTATTTCCTAAACTATTGCCTCAAAGTTGAAAGCACACAGTTGTCTAGAATGTCTTTGTATGCTGTAGTTTAAAGATTTCCCTTCACTGGCCCAAACCTGTTCCAGCATGACAATGCCCCTGTGCACAAAGTGAGCTCCATAAAGACAAATGGTGTTCGCCAAGGTTTGTCTGGAAGAACTCGAGTGTCCTGCACAGAGCCCTGACCTCAACCCCACTGAACACCTTTGGGATGAACTGGAACACCGACTGAACCCCAGACCTCCTCACCCAACATCAGTGCCTGATCTCACTAATGCTCTTATAGCTGAATGAACACAAATCTCCATAGCCATGCTCCAAAATCTAGTGGAAAGCTTCCCAGAAGAGTGGAGGCTGTTACAGCATTAAGGGGGGACTGACTTTAGAATGCGATGTTCAGTAAGCACATTTGGGTGTAATAGTCATGTCTCCACATATTTTTGTCAATGTAGTGTATATAAATGCAGTACAGTGAATTTCTTTAATTTGCACATCCCAGCTTGTTAGGAGGCTGGGTTCAGAGCACAGGGATGGACATGATACAGCAGCCCTGGAGCAGACAGAGTTAAGGGCCTTGCATGGCAGTGCCAAGGCTTGACCCCATGATCAGTAGCCCAGAACCTTAACCACTGAGCCCCCTCTCATTCAGAGTATATTCTCCGGATTAGTGTAAACAGTGTATTGAAGATGAATGAACTAATTTTAGTCAAAAAATGTTAGATTGAACCTGATAATATCAAGGTCTCAGATTATGTAGTGATAATTATCCATCAGATTGGAGGTTGGAGCAATATATATCTCCAACCTGACATAGTGTGACATATATAACAACCTGAATGTGTGACATACATATATATATATATATATATATATATATATATATATATATATATATATATATATATATATATACACAGTGATATGTGATATATCTGAAAACAATATTGGTTTCTAACGTGCATACATGTACAAATGTAAGTGCTTCTATTCTGTTTAATGACATCTATGAAGCAAAATACACATTTTCTTTCAAAACACTATCTAGTATCTTGAGTTTCATGGTCTGTGTCTCACACAGAGTGCCGTAGCGTCCTCTGCTGCAGACCCCCGGCTAGGTACAGACATGATGGAGGGGGGCCGAACGGCTCTGGACAACAAGACCTCGTTACTGAACACACCGTCCCCTCGCTCTTTCCTGGGGCCGAGGACGCGTGAGTACAATCCCTACAACTACACCGACTCCATCAGCACTTACGATAAAGCCGCTCTGAAGGAGGCAGTGTTCGATGATGATGTGGAACAGCTCCGTGATGGTAATGCCTTTCTTTCTTTTTTCTTTCTTTCTTTCTTGCCTGCTGTTGAAATTTGTTACTGTATAGCATGCAGTATTTTCAGTTTTGTAATACAATGAAGAATTCTTGGTTCTTCTTTAGGTCGTCGTCAAGAGTTTGGTGAAAACAAAATCACGGCTCCCAAAAGTTATTCTGCATGTAATATATAAGTATTTTTTTAAATCAATTTCTTGAGGTGTTAAATAAGCACATCAGTTATCTGAGTGCAGTCTCATTTTTTTTCTTTTCTGCCATCGGCCAGGCCCTGCGCAGCACATGGAGCTGGTTGGTGACCTCCTGAAGGAGCTGTCCAATCACAGCGAGCGTGTGGAGGAGAGGCGGGCCGCCCTGTTGGAGCTGTTGAAGGTGACCCGCGATGACAGCGTAGCTGTATGGGAGGAGCATTTTAAAACCATGCTGCTGCTGCTCCTTGAGACACTGGGGGACAAAGATGTGAGTGATCTGCTTTACAGCTCCGTGGGCTTGTCAGTATGTAGCACTCACAGAGAAGCAGAACGCAGTAAGACCAATGTATAAAGCAGCATTGTGACGTGCCAACCTTCACATATTTTGCGTAGAAGCTCCACATTTTAACATCGGAGTATGCTCATATGAGTTATCACTCAGATATATGCTAAAAGAGCAGTATTCTTCTCCCCCCCCCCCCCAACAAAACTGGCAGATGAGTCAATCAACATATGAATTTGGAATGACTAGCTGACTGACACCCCTGGAAGCCCCGCCCCTTCCCCCGTCTTATAATAGTAATGTTTCAATTTTCCCGTTTTAAAGACGAACTGATGCGGCATCAGGGTAAATGGATAATGTATTGAGTTTATCAATGGGAAATAAAAATCTAGCTAACATATTGTAATAAATATGTTAGACAAATAAACTTCAATGAAGTGTCAAGTCTAACAGTACAAATAATTTTAATGGTAATGATAATTAGAAAGTAAACAGAAACACTCCAACGGCAATCAGCAGGCACGTCAAACAGTTGCAGCAACAGAGCAACAGTGTAAAATGTCGGCAGCGTGGAACCATTTCACTGTCCTGGCTTCAGTGATCAATAAATCAGCAGTATTACCCACTTTAAACAGTTTCTGGTAGTGCACTAAGGCTTTTGGCTCAGGAGTAGAAGTGGGAGGGTGTGGATCCGTGTCTAATGGCTGTTTTTGCTCTTTTCTTGCTCAGCACACCATCCGGGCACTGGCTTTGCGTGTTCTGAAAGAGATCCTGCGAAGTCAACCTGCACGCTTCAGGAACTATGCAGAACTGACCATTATGAAAACACTGGAGGCACACAGAGACTCCCACAAAGAGGTCGGACACAAATGCGGTCAAAAACCCTTTTCCTTTACTGTTGGCTGAGGTGGAAAAGTCTGCATATTGGTAAAGAATGCAATGAAGTGATGGGAATAATGATGCACTTTAGTCTCTCCATTGGGAAGAGAGAACATGTCGCATTTCTTCTGGCAATTTTTGTTTTTGTTTTTACCTCCTGCAAAGTTCCTGGATGGAAACTTGCCTACAGTCACACTTCTTACGTTGCAGCTTAGATGTGCAGTATTTGAGATTTCAATCATGTTAACGTTTATTAAGTTAGCAAATGCTGAGCAGTTGAGAGGTTAAGTGCCTTCCTCAAAGGCTAAAGAGCAGCTCATGGGCAGTGCTGGGGTTTGAATGTACAACCTTCAGCACAAAACATATAACCACCAAGTTACCACTGTCCTGGTTATTATATCGTAACTCTTGCACTGCCAGTACACTTCCTTTAGCATCACGCTGTGTTTCTGTCTGACGTTAAGGTGGTGCGTGCTGCAGAGGAGGCCGCCTCCACCCTGGCTTCCTCCATCCACCCGGAGCAGTGCATTAAGGTGCTGTGTCCCATCATACAGACTGCAGACTACCCCATCGACCTGGCCGCCATTAAAATGCAGACCAAAGTCATCGAGCGCATTCCAGAGGAGTCCCTTTATCAGCTGCTGCCTGATATCATCCCCGGCCTGCTACAGGTTTGCACACACGTACATGCAAAAACACACCTGCACACTATGCACACACACATGTCCACATAGACATTGAAACACCCAGGAACCATACAGTAGTAAAGTTTTTTAAACAATGATACAAGTACACAAACCATTAAACCACCTATTGCAGGTACACACAGCCATTGACACACGGCCACGCGCCACACACATGCACCTTCAGCTGAGATTGTTGCGTCCTGTTCCTTGTACGTGTCATTTTCACCTCTGTGTGTCTGTGTTTAAGGGATACGATAACACTGAGAGCAGCGTGCGGAAAGCCAGTGTCTTCTGCCTTGTGGCAATTTATTCTGTGATTGGAGAAGGGTTGAAGCCTCATCTTGCCCAACTGACGGGCAGCAAGGTAAATCTGCAGACATATTGTGTGTGTGGAACATATTCAGAGCTGAGTTTTGCACGCTCGGTGAAGATTTAGTACCTATTCAGTGCCACGCAAGAGCACACACGTGGGTAGAGGTTGCTTAAAACCAAGGTGCGTCTCAGTTATTATGAACAACACTTAAAGTGAACCGGAAGCGTAGCAGAGGAGTTCTCGGTCAGCTTATGCTTCCAACAATGGGCATGCTTTCTTTACAGGAGCGTATCGAATTAATAAAAACATTGGCTTATTTCAACAAATCAAAACCGTGAATGAAAAATGCATGGTAAAATGCACTGTATCGATACATTATAATATATTATATGACTTCAATTTAGTATCTCGTGGCTTCACAAGCAGAAGCATGATATAAACAAATAAAAAAAAGGCAAAATAATACAATGTGCTGGATCAAGTGCTATTTTATAAGCTGATGAATAATGAGGATGGAAGCCATATTATAAAATTAAACCAAATCTGCGATGATTAATGTGATAATTACAACTAGAACTGTTAATGCAGTGATGGATGGATGGATGGATGGACTGATCCCCATGGGGAAATTTGGGTGCTACAGCAGCAAAGACATTGATGCACTAGACAAAGTTACACATTCAAAACATATTGTATTATATTGGCAATATACTACACTAGTATTAGATTATTTAGTAGTTTATTTGAATGCATGCCATTCTCTCATTCATATACTGTGCCACTGTTTTAGTCCTTTTTTATTTTTAATTTTTAAATTGTCTCCTGCTTTTATTTTCCATCATAGTACAGTTTACAGAAAAGGAAAAAAAATCTTCTTCGGTCTGCATCTTCTACTCCTGATTTTTTTTTTTTTTGCAGGGAAGTGTTTGTGAAAACTCTGGCAACCTTGTGGGTGCAAATATTTTAATGATCTGAATTTCAAGGCTAGAAAATCGCCTTAAGCACACGCATAATTCATCTTTGAATAGACACAAAAGTCTCTAACTGTGAATGCGGCCCTTAATGTGTATGTATGCATTGTTTTTATTATCATGACGAATCAATACCGTCTTCATCTTGTCATCTGACAGATGAAACTGCTGAACCTCTACATCAAGCGAGCCCAAACTACCAACAGCAACAGCAGCAGCTCCTCTGACATCTCCTCCCACAGCTAAACCAACCAATCACTTTCTAAACCAATCATAACCTCACGCCCAGTCCGGTTTTACTGAAACAACTCGAAAAACCCAACCCACAATCCGAGGTCTTCTTTTAATTAAAGGACAATGATTTTTATTTGAATCCTTAGACCCAAAACAACAATCTTATTATATAACAAGACCTGTGTTTAGAAATGGGACTCTGGTTTTGGGTCCATGTTCCAGTATGTGTGAAATGGGTCGCTTGTATTGCCGTACTCCTGAATGTGTGTGTAATGTATCAGGCATTAACGAGAGCAATTGTGCCTCAGTCCAGTGGACCTGTTTGTCTGTGTTCTCTTATAGGGCAATCTATTTCTATTGAAGGAGTACTCTTGCGTTTTTTTTTTTAATCTCTCATTACTACATCTGCACCGTATGCGTAATGACCATGGACAACAATTTAGAAAATTGCCCTTTACTGAGAAAAGAACAGAAAACCTGTTCATATATTACTTGCTTAAAATGAAAGACTAGGGGCAGTCTTTTTTTTTTTTTTTTTGCATACAAATGTTTTGAACACTTTTATGAATTTACAAGTCAAAAGATTTTAAGCTCTAAATCTGTATAATTCAGCCTTTCAGAAACAGGACTAGTTTTTGTGAAGGAAGAATTTGTTGGTGTGATGTAGTCACTGTAACTCTAGGGAAACATGGAAGTGCTCCAGTTTCTGCCTGATGGCACAAAAATGTATGTGAAGTATCGAAAGTATTTTTTTTAACTGTATGGCTTCACTGTTGGAACGTTGGGTAACACTACATAAGAACATTTTTGTTAAAATGTTTATTTCTGTACTATCCTAACATGTTCATTGTTAGAGTCTACTGTTTGGAGTTTTGAATTCCTGTTATATAGACTTCTTAAGCATTAATTCACTGCACCAAGATCTGCCCTTAGATTTCTATTATAAGTCTAAAGTTTTCTCAGTACATGCAAATGTATAGGAAAACTTTGGTGCTTGGACCCCTACCAAGAAAAAGTCTGCTGTAATTACACATACGCTACAGATTTGGTGTATAAAGATTAGATTGAAAAATTCTGGAGTATTCCTTGAAGCCCTTTTTTAAAACATCATTCAGTCAGTGCACAGGCAAAACTATTTCCTGTACCTGGTTACATTTTAAAATTAAGTAATGACATTCTTGATTGGCTAAAGAAAACTGACCAATCAGCTGCTGTATTATTGTTAGCTTGCGTCAACTATTCAGCGAAGGACGTTTTAGTAAATGTCAGGACTAGTTGAACATTCATTCCTGTGTAGGTGTAGTAATAGACCTCTTTATCACTGCTGCCTCGAATTTCTGGAAAATTCTGTTGCATGTCAATCATTTGGACCTATGGAAAATTCTCTTTTTGGGGGCATTTAATGTTAAATATGCAAGAACAGAGATTGTATTTGTACAGTGATGGTCCTTTTGTCCATTAAGAAGGGAAAAAAGATGAAGGATAAATTTATCCCTGGTTCATTCTGTAAAAAAACAAACAAACACATGTATAGAAGATTTGACTGAGCATTTCCTGTTATACCTGAATTTGCTTGACGATCATTTGCCTAGTTCAGTGACTTCCATGAAGAAGCCTGCTTAGAATAATAAAGAAATTTTATTGCCTTTGGGTTTGATTTTGAAGAAAAAGATATTTAAAAGGACTGTGGATGTCAGATATGCTCGATTTGAAGCAAACTTCTTTATCCGTGAACTTTGATCTTAATGATGTTCATAGACTCAAAGAAAACTTTCAGCTAAAATATTCAACTGAGCTTAAAATGCATTTGGCCATTTTCAGATTAAACTAGTGCTAGAAATGAAACTTGTATTCGCTCCAATACTATATGTTTAGTGCAAATCTAAATTTTTTAGAGCAATAATTCTAAACTGATCCAAATTGGATTTACTTTTAGCCAAACCACTTATCCAATTTTATGGTTGTGGGAAAGTCTGTGCCTGTATGGCCTTTTAAAGTTCTTCCTTACACAAAGCTGCTGTTAACTGAACCCTGGCTCTTTAGATATCACACTTTGTGCTCTTGAATGCTGAATGTTGACAGTGTGTTGATTTGTTACCTAACTATTAGGCAATGTAGTAATGTTCATAAAACATTTTCGGTATGTTTTTGGAAAATGTAAAGCCGCCTCAGTTGTACAGCTGGGGACTGAAGAGGTCTCCCCAGCAAGGGAACTCACGGGATTGTAAAAAATCGACAACAATTTGCCCTGGATGTGTATTCTGTCTTTGTGTTAGTATGAAACCGGAGGAAAAAGGTGTTCGGTCATCCAGGTTACGTCTAATGTCATGCAGTAGTAAGTTCGAGCAACTGGACATGATTTATATATATATATATATATATATATATATATATATATATATATATATATATAGTTGTCTAGAGCGTTGGTTCTCAGAGTGGGTTCAGGGACCCCAGGGGGCTGTGATTTATTATTCAATTTGTTATGGTGGTGAAAATCACAGTCCACTTCTATTATTATGACTGTGTTGTTCCTAAGTTCCTATAGTTGTTATAATGCACTATGCCTCTCATAAATAAAAAAAAAACACTCTAATACACATTTAAATAATGAATCTAATATCTGAATTAGTTTATATATACTCATAAATCAGTGCTGAGGGATCTGTAGAAGTTATTTTATAATTAATGGAGTCCCTGGCTGCAAAAAGTTTGAGAACCCCTGGTCTAGACGTAAGACTACAGGACAGATACTAATAACAGTGTATTAGTATTGAGTCAGGAACCATTAAAACAACCTCACTGCAAAAAAACAGTATCTATGCAAGTGAATAAAGGCAAATTCATCTAATATGTATAATTATGAGATTAGTATATAACAGATACAAGATCATTAAACCCATTTCTAGAGCGCTTTACTAATTAACTACTAATTTCAAGCTTGAAATGGTCTTGTTTTTCTCAGTGTGTAATTTTTCCTTTCTGGAAATAAATCCTTGAAATAAGCAAAATTATCCACTCAATGTCCATTTCAAACCTAAAATTAGGGTCTAAAAGTAGGCATAAGAACCATCTAAATTGCAGAATCTGCCTATATTCAAGATATTTCTACTTGCTTAGATATCATGTGTGGCAGTGCTATTTGAACATTGTAGCAATGTTTTAATCGACCGTCCTGAAGCGTTCCTCCTGCATGCACGTAAAAGCATGCGTGTTTTAGCAGTCGCTTTCAAGATCTCATGCTCTGGATCCGATCTCTTCTGGTGTAAACACAGTACTGTGATGATGTGTGCAGTAAGCAGCGTCGTACTGTAGCTGACTGAGTAATAATCCTGGTTGTGTGTATACTGTAGATATGTTTACATGGATACTTGCTAGGACCCCAGGCTTCGGTTACAAATGTCTAGAGGGGCTCAACGCTTTATACGTTCCCTTACCTTACTATTCACTACTACTAAAGAAAAGCACCTCTTCTGTTACATCTGACTATGTTCACTTAAGCTGCAACTGTGTGTGTATGTGTGTGTGTGTGTGTGTGTGTGTGTGTGTGTAAAGGAAAAGCCAGTGTTTCAAAGGACTGTTACAATGGCAGCCAGTACAATGCTTTTGCTGACGTATTGAAATATTAGCCGACGCCGCCTATCGCTTTACTGTGCATGCCTTTCGTATAGCTGCTCTTATTTAATATCCATATCTGTATTTATGTTTTATTTTGTGTGCGTTTCAGCAACTGTACATAAAGACCTGTTTTTTTTTGTTAAACTTCCACCTGTGATAGAATCTGTAAACACCATTTGCTCTAGATAAAGCAAAACCTTTGAGTTTTCCACCTCAGTCTCTGTCTCTTTCTTAAACTGTATTTTATGTGTAGAGTTTTGATGCAGTGTATGTAAAATACATTTTATAAAAAAGAATAGACTTCGTTTTAAATTCTGATTGGTGTCGCATTTGAAACCATTGTAAAATCTTTGGTACGTAATTGAATAATTGAATTCTGTATTAAATCAATAAAACTGTTACACTTAAGCCATTGTTCTGTCCATAGAATACCCTTATCTTTGACCATTATGTTGCTTAGCAACCAGAGCTTACTGTTAACAGACTACATTGTGTTGATTGAGATGATTAATAATGATTTATTTATTGAACACTGAATTTTATCATATTGTTTTATAAAAGCAATAAGCCACTCAAGGCCGTGCATTATAGGGATTTTATCATGGGTAAGAGGTTTTCAGGCGTTCCGCTTAGCGTCATGCCTAAGAACACACCCTTACCCGTGAAAAAACACGCTGCGCTAGAGTAGTTCTTCAATAAAAATAGACAAAATTTGCTGCCTAGACTGTTACTGAGTACTAATACTAACTGTTTTTCCAATTAAAGTTAAGTGTTTGAATTTTAAAAACCTCTCATGTTGCCACTAAACCTACCGAAAGATCTGGTTTTTGTACCAGTCTTCTGGATTTTCTAGATTAATAAATACTTTTGAATCTAAGGTCAGAGTTTTTGATTTGAGACGTAGTTCATGACAACAATCACGACGACAGAGGAAAGGATTAAGAGACAGAGCTTGTCATCACTGTGTATAAAATCACTAAACATTTTACAGTTGGACTTGGAAACCTGATGGACACGGATGTTTCGGCTCTGATGTACCATATAGTGAATGTTTTGTTGCTTGTGCACGTGCACGCAAAATCAAACTTCAAGTATAAACCAGGCTCGTCTGCTTCGCGTCGGGGCAAATCACACCACCGCATGTGGATTATCTTCCTGTAACAACACATCATTTCCCACTAAACTGGTAAGTCAGTGCATACTGCTATACTAGATAGTTTTTCACTATACCATCAGTGTCATTGCTATTTAGGTGTTGTATTTAATGTGCATTTTGCGGTTTGGGACGCAGCCTTAAATTTTGTTTATATGTGTGCAAGTAGGGCAAAAATCCCAAATCTTACATGTAGCTACACTAACTACACTAATCCCAGTGAGTACACTGGAGTTTAAGAATCTTTCAAATACACCAGGAGGCAAATTCAGAGCAAGATAACTGCAAATTAAAACTTTATTTCAGAATGTTAACTATTTTAATCCAAAGTCATCTAATATCGGTGTGCTTATGCACCTCATACTGCTTTGTTCCATTCTTTATACCTGTCTCTTATTTGATCTGTCAGTCATTGTGCCGAGTGGACTCGTGCGCCGGCTTGCAGCTGATTTCATCAGGGAAGGTTACATGGAGGAGGAAGTGTTTTAGCCCTTCTGAGCCTCAGACTGACATCACAGCCTGAGGCAGGAGAGAGCTCATCACATCACCCAGCTTCACTAACACTCTCCGTTCTCTCCTCCTCTCACTAATGAGCTCCAACAAGCTGTGTGGCACTTTTTTTTTTTTTTTAATAATGACCTTTTCCACCAAAACAGTGCACGGGTTTAATAATCAGAGCGACTTCTATTTGGAGTCTGCTCCCAGTGCGTGCGATACACAAACGTTTGACTCTTAAGTTGAATAAAAAGAAATTTTGAGACTGAAGTATAATGAGCATCTTAACCTCAACATTCACACATTAATCATAATCCCATTTCCACTGAATATAGTTGATATTTCAGTAAATCAATCTAGTTATTGACCAAAATTGGACCTGAAATTAACCTAAAATTAATATTCAGTGTTAAGTAAGGAATAAGACATGACAGGGTGTGCTGTGATAGGAAAATAATCAACTCCAAACATTCCAAACAGTGCTTTATTCCACAGCAATTTGCCAGTGGTTGCAGTTATTAATGCACAACATGGCATATTTTTATCCATTTGTAGGTGAATTGAATGTCGTGAAACCAACCAAGACAAGCAGGTTCCTGTTATCACTTACGTTACAGCAGCTATATCCAGTCATTCCCATAGTAGCCTCTTTTTATTCTGTCTTAAAGGTAATAAGACAAAATTGCAGCTTGTCACGTTACAGAGTCTAGAAACTCCTCCGTCCTAAAGCCGTTCCTGTAGGAAGTGTTACTGTTATTGAACGTTACATAGCGCTGACACTGGTGACTCCTTCCTTAAATGTTAGACATCTCCTTATAGACATCTCCTCATTAATAACATGTTTTGTTTTTACTGTTATAGAAAATGAGTCCATACTTTCTGACCAATCAGATTTGAGAATTGAAAAAAACAACCACTGTGGTATAATTAATATTAATATTAATTATAATATTAATATCCAGTATTACCATGTGGAAAGAATTTCATGGTACAGAGAACTAACAGAAATATGTATCTAACCCAAATGTTTCCTACATATAAAAGTGCATTGTATATTAATGGGATTTTGAAAGACATGAGGACTTTTTTGAGTCTCTAAAGAAGACTTCACCATCACCTGATCCAACAGAAGTGCAGTCAGGTAAGCGTTAATGAAATGCCCTTTCACGTCCAAAAGCTGAAGCAGCTTGTCAATCAAACACACTTTTATGATTTATGATTAGATGAAAATAGACATGGGCAAGAAGCCTGCACTGATATTGTGTTCATGCAGTTCCTTAAACTTACAGCAGGGGAAGTGAGAGAGCTGAGAATGAAGCCAGTCGCCACGGTTTAGCTCACACTCGACCTTGACACATACTACAAAATTTAACGGATACATAAAATATTCAGCGCATAGTATTTATTAATTCAGTGAACATAATCGTGTTATAATGCACATGACCTGGAATTACTACAAGGTTATAGTAGTGAGATCAACTGGATGAGAAACTGATGTGTAGAAATTCCATGCAAATGTGGAACTTGTGCAGATAATAATAATAATAATAATAATAATAATATTAATGGTAATGCACAAATAGTTTATAAAGCAATAATATACTTTTACAAAACATGTTCTACTCATGTTCTGAGAGTAGGAGTGGCTAAATACAACTTACATAACAACAGTATAGTTTATATATTTCATAGATCAAATCCTTTGACTGAGAATAAAGATTAAAATATGATTTAAGCTGATCAGAAACCTACAAACTAATTGATATTGAATGTTGATAATGCTGATAATAACGCTGATAAACTGCTTATTTCTGAATACTGCTTTGCATTCTGACAGAAAGGTCACATTTCTTACTTTGCAAAAGTCCCATCATTAAAGTGTAATATGAGTAGGCTTAAGAGCAGACGAGTCTAGTCTAGACAAGCCCAGTGCAGGAAAGAATTAGTCCAAGCTCAGGGCTAGTGATATCACACTATCCTGACTGAAAACAAGGCTAGATAAGATAATATCAAACCTTTAACTAGATCACTGTAAAAAAAAAAAAAAAAAAGCTAACTTTGCTGAGAAGTTACATGAGCAACATGTAATGGCTCCTTACAAAACAGAACCGCAGTCAGACAGATAGGTGAGGGTTACATTTGTACCGAGTGAGACGGCGGGACAGTGAGTAGTGTTGCTTCCTCACAGCTCCAGGGTCCCCGGTACTTCGGGTTACTGTCTGTGTGAAGTTTCACGTTTTGTCTGTGTCTGCGTGGGTTTCCTCCAGGTTCTCCGGTTTTGCCCCACTTCCCAAAAACATGCCTCTAGGTGGACTAGCGGCACTAGAATTGCCCCTAGGTTTGAAGGAGTGTGTGTGCATGGTGCCCTGCAAGTAGCCAATCCGTAGTACTAGCATGTTTTTAGAAGGAAACCAGAGAACCTGGAGGAAACCCAGTGTGCACCCAAGCTCAGGATCCATCCGAGAACCGTAGAGCTGTGAAGCTCCAACGCAGCCTGCTGCACCACTCATATTTATCATTTTTCTATTTTATTAATACACATTAGATTAAATGCAAATTAAATCAATAAAATAGTTGCCTTTAGACAATCAGTGCGTTCTATGTCTTTCAGTTAAGTCAGAATGAAAGCTTTAAATTATTTTGGTGGTAACCAGATGATTAAAACCAGGATGTTGCTTAATGTTATGAGAATCACATACACATACTGAAAAAAAAAACCTAATCAATAAGTGCTAATCTGTGGAGAGCACTTAGGTCTGGGTCTCTGCAGGCCACCAAGGTATCTAACAGGCAGATCTAGGGCATGTCAGGTGTGTTGCATGTCCTAACACCAGGATCAGCACTGCTGTGTCTCCTGGATTTAGCATTTGCTAATCAGTTGAATGAGCAGACAGACAGAAACAGTGAGATACTGCAGATCATCATTAAGAGACAGGAATTTGTTAATGTTAATGTTAATGTTACTATTAATATAAAATTGAATACAAAATATTAATATTAATATTAATGTCTAGCTGTTCTGCTCCTCAAGTTTTGCACTTTTATGTTTTTTTGTTGAATTTCTATGCCCTTGGATTTCAGAAAGACCGTCCAAAGCTTTTTAACCCCGCAGCAATTCATGAATAAATTTATGGCACCGTAATTGAGTGATAAAGGATGATTTGAGTGGTGATTGGATCAATGACTGTATTTATACATATGTCCCGACACGTCATCATTGTTCCTCATCAGGAGTGAGCGTGTCATCTTCTTCTCACAGTGTGTCATTGGGATAGAAAAGCATGAGCACTGAAGCTGAAAATGGCTCTGCGGCCGTTCCTCTGGATGTTGATTGCGTGACTCAGAGTGATATGAGCCGCAGCGCTGGGTGTTTTCCTCCGGCTGTCTCCACTGACAGATACATTTACATCCCATCGATTAATTTACTGTAGTATTCCTTCTGGGTCATCAATCATTCAATTCCTAAAAAAATGACTGTTTTAAAAGCTTCGTTTGAAAATCAGTTTGAGAGTTTAAGCCCTGGAGGTCAGTGTATTTATTGACATAGTGCTTGTTCACTTCTTACAGTTTTTCAGGAAGTGGTGATACGTGATGTGATGATGTTGCTGAAAGTATTCACCCCCTTGATCTTTTCTGCATTTCGTGGAATTGAAATGGGCTTAAATGCCAGGAATCTAAACACCGTATTGGTGTAAACATTTGCCACCAGAAGTCACATAATTAGTTGAATGGAGTCCACCTTTGTGCAATTTAAGTGTTTCAATATTAATGCACCTGTTTGTGCAAGGCCTCAGAGATGAACAAATGAACATACCGCATCACGAAATCATAACTTTTACGTTAATACTTGTAAATAATTTTGCAAACTATATTCATTTCTCTCCACTTCAGTAGTTTGGGCTAGTTTGTGTAGATTCATCACATTCATCTCAATTAACTCCTTTTCAGTCCCAGGTTGTAACATTATTAAATATGGAAATGTTCAGGGGGGGTGAATACTTATGCAAGGCACCGTATACAGGACTGGTAAGTTTCTAGTACCTGGAAATTTGTGAGGACTGTCAGAGAGCCACTGTTGGTCCCTTCTGGGGCAGACGCTGCCTCACGTGTAAGCCGCTTTGGAATAACGTGTATGTATAGTACTGTACAAACACATTCTGTAAAACAAAGATGCTTTCAGTATATAATAATCCAACAATTTTAAATAAAGTGAATTCAATTGTGTAAAGCAATTCAAATTAAAATTTGGTGTGACCAGTTGCAGTTTTCTAACGAAGTCGACAGGTAGGTTTCTTTATTTTATTATAATTACAGCACTGAATCAGTGTTGTTACTTTTAAGTAAGGATATGAGCTGGTGTTTTGATGTGTATGTAATGTCATGCTGTTATAGGAAAAGAACTAAAAACAGTGTGGTGTGATGCAGTCCGAGGCAAAGCGGAGTTACAATTACCACCCGAAGTGATTATTTTAAAATAACTCCACACCCTGAAGTGTTTTATTCCTCTTATTCCTCACAGCATTTCCAATGATTAAAATCGGTATTAAATTGTTATCAAAGAATGACATACTTTTTATCCATTTGTAGTTACATGTAATGTTGATGGCATGTCTACAAATCAAGCCTGTTATCACTTACATTATAACTATAAACAGTCATTCCCTCACCAGCCTCATTCTTCTCTCTCTTGAAGAGAAAAAAACATAAAAATGCAGCTCGTCATGTTTCTGTCCTCTGGCGTGAAGACTGCTGTGGTGGAAAAGTACTACAGCCACTCAAGGCAACTGGCTCTACAAATTGTATTTGATGTTTTTATGATATTACTGGTTAGTTATTGTTATTGTGATCTGTTGTGATCTGCTGTTAATAATTGTTGTCTGTGTTATTTGTAGTTTTTATTGTTTACTGTCTATTTTTATGTCTTACCGTTGTCCCAGTGCCCATGTATACCTGTTCATGTGCAAATGGCAAATAAAGATCTTGAATCTTAAATCTTGAATCTTAACGGAACAGGTTTATCTCTGACTGTTATTAAGCACTGACACTGGAGACTCCTTCCATGAAGTACAGAAAACCTCACCATATCGATGTTTTTATTTGCTAAATAACATGTTTATTAACTCATTTATTATTGAGCTTAGTCCTTTTGAATGAGCTATTTCTCTAGACCTGTATTAAAAGGTGTGCATTGTTATAAACCTGGGATTTGCTTTGCAGTCGGCACTACTGTCAGAGCGGCTGTAACAGAAAACTAATCCACACCTTCTGACCAATCAGAGTCGACAGTGTGGAAAAAATTTGATGTGCATTTTAGCAGAGTAGGAAGGGTTTTAGCTCTATTTTCAGTTACTATTTCTTTCTTTCTTAACAGTCTTTTTATGAATAATTAGGGCAGGTTGGTTCTTTTGTGTTACATTATTGTACCACTTTATTAATCCTAACCCTAGAGGTACTTTTTTAGTTTTTGGCTCATTGAAAGTTCATCCAAAGCTGCAAGCTCTATAAACTTTGTTGGCCTAAATCTGTAAGTATCTCTCCCCAGGCGCCGATATTTATTTGTTTAATTTTAAAACCAAAGCACAGTGTTAATGTCGCAGGTATTAATGGGAGTCCAGTGCAGGTGCGTCGTCCATCCTCGCCTCTCATTACGGCCCAGTGTCTCTCTCCGGTGGCCACGTCTCATCTCCGGCGCCGCATCCTCATCAATATTCACCCCGATGCTGAAAATTAATTTTATTAAAGGCCCTTGGTTCCCTTGGCCAGGCCTGACTGTTTAAGCATCTTTTTAGCGTATGATTAGCGTGCATTTCCCAAACCTGGCCAGGAGTGGCGGCTGGGTCGGGGAGGTCGAGCCAGTGAAAGAGAACGACTTCATTGTGAGATGACTGCACCATAAATCATCGGGCCTTTTCTATAAATCACAGCAGATGGCGGGGAACGGGCGCAGGCCCGTGGGAGTCCTGCAGGCCCAGGGCATGCTGGGTACACCGGACTGCGGCAGACGCCGGCTGTGTAGGAGGTCAGAATGTGCACAGTGTTCCGTTTCTCCGCAGCAGAGGAAGGAAGACATCGTGCTGAGAGAGATGAGACACAGACCTGGAGGTCTGAAAGATCCACCTCTCCATCTTGGCCCGCGTTTTTAACATGCTCTAATCGGCCTGATTAGTATGCATGCGCTCAGCTCCCGCAGTCCATGTGAGGCCTGTCAGACTGACATTAAAATGTCTCATGTTGGGGGGACTGTGGGGGGCGAGCTGCCCGTCACATCATCCATTTTGATTATGAAGACATAATTGAGCTGAATGTGGGCTGTAATCCAGTCACAAGGCAGCGCAGACTCACACAAAGTGTCATTGTCTCAGTTGGGCTTAATTCACTGCTTCAATCTTTTGAGTTATTTTTTTTTCATCATTTTTGTTGATTACTGTTCCAAATAATCTTGATGACAAGAACTATGTATCTATGATCATTTTTTTTAAGTATCTGCACTCGTAATGACACTACAGTATTTTCACTTCCTTCCTCAGTAAAGATATTTGCATTATGTTTTGTGGAAGCCTGTCGTTTTAGTGTCTAAATATTTTATATTTTATTCTATGTAAAAATGTCAATTGTAGATATTTAGCTTGTCGATTTTAGTCCTTTGGTTCTTGTATAAAAATGTCATTTATAGACATATTTCCTCTGTGTTTTCCATTTCCATTTTCCTCTCAGATTTTCAAATGCAGGCTTTTAATTTGTATTCAAGAATGTAGACATTTAACTTGCATCTAAAATTTAAATGTAGGCCTTTAGATTGTATCTAAAACTTTTAAATGTAGATCTTTAGCTTGTACCTTAAAATGTCTAATTTAAACATTATGGTAATACTTTTTATGAAGGCCATATGTATAATGACTTATGAATGCATTCATAACATGTTATGATGCACTTATAATGCATTTTATTACTTATGAAAATGCATTACACTTTACAGCAATAATTATAATCCATTATGAATTGTTAATTGTTATAGTGTTCATACAGTAACACACACACACACACACACACACACACACAGTTCATTATGCACTACATATAATGCACTCATAATTCCTAATATAGATTTGCTATAAAGTTTAGTGCATTTGTGTAAGTAATTAAACAATGTGTATAATATCTTATAGAAGGATTATAACATGTTATGAATGATTTCATAATTCATTTTAGATATAAGAAGCATTACCCAAATAACTTGTGTTTTATATTTTCAATAGTCTTTGACCTTTAGCTTTAAACGAAGGCCTTTTAATTTTTTTTTCTCCCAGAGGCTTCAGTGCCCTTTAGATATTTACCTTTTTAAACATCAGCAAGTCTGAATGACTTTATTATCTTGCGTAAAATAGTGATATAACTGTTTTTTTTGTCTTTAGAGAAAGAATTCTGCGTTATATATATGTACATAAGGCAAAGCCGAGAAGACCATTGACTCATTGTATCACTGATACTTAAAACAGACGGGTTCTTGTGTCACTGTCCCAGTTTGTGTTCTGTTCTTGTCTCACTGGACTCAATGTAATATTAAACCGAAGCCCTACTTTATCTGCCGCTTTTAAGTTTCACTTGGCAGTCGACCTTGTTTTTACAATCACCCGCGAGACATGTTAAGACAAACTTGGCTTGAAAGGAGATTGTCTTACAGCTCAGGACTTTATGGATATATTTTTCCTGAACTCTTTACGAGCTTTATGCATCCACCTGTTTCTGTAGTCTTAATGCTCACTACAGATCTCCTTTTCTGTCCACTGTGAAAGCCTGAAGTGTGTATTTAAGAGAGTATTTAATCTAAATCTACTTTTTATGGCATATTTAAGCAACAAATTCCTTTTGACACTGGTCGTAAAAGTGTCTTGTAAAAATGCTCCAAATCACAGTTACCTCTGAATTTGACTTTCCTTTCACTGCAAAATAATTCAGAAGCAGCAAATAAATGAACACTGCAATAGGTAAAATAAAAAACTCCAATTCTAATGCAATTTAAAATTTAAAATATAAAAAATAATTATAATAAAATAACCTATAAGCCCATTATGTAAATGCAGCCCATAGAATTTGTTTTGTGTGTGTGTGTGTATAATTATAATCTTCAAAACAGATTTTGGGTAACTTTAAATTGCTAAGCTACCATTGCCCATTTTTGAATATTGTCTAAATGATCAAGAACATGCTCAAAAGACTGTTTACTGCTAAATTAATTAGCAAAAGGGGTCCAGATGTTCGTACTTGCCTCACTCCAGCTTGCTTCAGTCCAGCGTCTCCACTAGAGGGTGTATTGGTGCTGATTATGTAATAGTACTTTGAGGCTCCTTAGTGAGGGTCTGGAACAGCCGTAATCAGAGCCTGTTGCATTCCTGCAGAGCTGCACAAAAAAAAAAAAAAAAAAAAAAAAAAATCCACAGCATTGTTCAGTACTCCATTCTGATTGGTCAGAGATTAGTTCCAGCAGTAAGGTTTATATTAATGTGTTTCCATAGTAACAACTTACACAGGGACTTGTATGGTGGACACTGTATACTGTATAAACTGATTTCAAACATTTGTAAGTGTTGATATGGTGAAGTTTTTTGTATGGAGGCATTTATTTAACATTTTTGGAAGAAGTCTCCAGTGTCAGCACTTTGTAACAGAGGTACAGCTGTTCTTTTAGCCAAGCCAAGGCAAGTTTATGTCATACAGAAAGGTCATTCAAAGTGCTTTACATAAAAGAAAAGACACTAAAATTACAATTTATGAAATAAAAATGAATTAACAGACATAATAAAAATGCAGGAGATTTATAAAGCATTCGACTTGGAAACATGGGAAAGTCTTCATGATAGAGGAGTTAGTGTTTTCTGGTTTCTCAGTAACATTAACTGTTTTTTTTTTTTTTTGTCATTTTAACTTTCTAGACAGAGAAAAAGAGAGGCTTGTGAGGGAACGACTGTTTATAGCTGCTCTAACGTAAGTGAGAACAGGAACTAAATTGTTTGGTGGATGTTCCACGACATTAAACCCAACTATAAATGGACAAAATGTACAGCGTCTCATTCTTTAATAAATAATACAATTGTTAGAGTTGGCACACTGCTATGATACAAGAGGAATAAATCACTTCAGGATGTCCTGTTGTTGGAAAATACTCAACTTCAGGGTGGTAACAGTAACTCCACTTCATGCTAGGCTACATCACATACCCAGTGGTTGATTATTTTCCTATAATGTACCTTAAAATATCTTAAATATGAAAATACTAAAAGACAGCTATTAAGTCCCAGGATGAAAAATACAAATTGCAGCAACACAGATTTGCACTAATTCATTTTCATCCAAAGCGATTTACAAGTTAGAAGAAATTTCAATCCACGTATGTAGCTAAACAGCCTTAAAGGCCCAGCATTGACTCTCTGCCATTCGCTGGATTTGATTTTACTACTAGAACTGAGCTCCGTCTGCCTTTTATTAATTTATTAGATAAAAGCCTGAACTCAGGAACTGATTTGTGTGCCTGCAGTTGAATTGCGAGCCACTCGGTGTGTTTCCTGCAGTGCTGAATGTTTTGTCTGTAGTGAGTGTGAGTGGCCCAGCGTGATTGTGTTATTATTTAACAGCTGGGTGAAAGATGGCTTCCTCTGTGCTGGTGAATTTATGACGGTGTCTGAACCGGAGGCCCGCGGTCCCTCTGATCTGCTTTTAGTCCGGCGACCTCTGACCTCGGGATCATTAGGGACAGGTTCGGACTGGCTGGGAGTGCGTGCTGTTAATCAAGCGACGTATTTAATGCAGCCGAGGTCCCAGGCCAAAGCCCACTCACATCTGGATGAAATTGCCACCTCTGGTAATTACGTGTGATTTCTTTTGTTTATTATTGTTTGTTTTGCCATCCATAAACATCATTTAATGCTCAAAGCTTGTAAATCGCCAGGGGATGTAACTCTGAACCCCTTTCATGTTTAGGAGGAAATAAAAAAAATTGTTTGAAATTGTTACAATTCTCACTTTATTTGTTTATTGAGCCAAGAAAGAAAATTCAGCCAATAATGCATGGATTTAAATCAGACTCAGGAGAACCTGCATTCATGATGCTTGAAAAGAAAAGGAGTGTGATCTGGTGTTCGAGTTTCCATTAGAAATTTTAGATATTTAAATACACTGGGTCTGAATTTACCTCCTTTGTCTTAAAGGAAAAATATTGAATATAGAAACCTTGAGGGTTCTTTAGTGGTGCCTCCGCAGAACCCTTAGAGGTTTTATTTAGAACCTTACAACAGAGCATTTCTCCATCAGAAAGCTTTCAGACCCTAATAATTCTTTACTATTCAAAGAATCCTTGAAGAATGCTGTTTTTTTCTATTATATTATTAGTAGTAGTATAATTTAGCACCTTATATTCACATGGTTGTGAAATCTCAGGCAAAACCTTGACCTCAGAGATGCTCTGTGATTGGTCAGGACTGATTTCAATTAGCCTGAAGCTCATTTAGTCTTTTTTAAGTACTCCAGATGTTTTGCCTGAACTTGAATCTTCACAACCATGTAAACATAATTCACTATATTAGATTAGATGGTAATAATTTCTTAATATTATTTTTGATTGATTGACTTTTTTTTTTCCTACCATCTGAATCTGCATTTAATCCTGAATTTAATAATTCAGATCTACTTCAAAAACTGTAGAGTTATTATTATTTTTAATACACCTGTTTGTGTCACAGTTAAGGACACCTCATTTTGTGTTACTAGTGTGTTGTTGTATTTAACATTGATTGGTCAGGAGGTAGAGGCAAATCTCAGGTATTCTAAACCATTATTATAACAATTAGCATTTTTGCAGGAATCTCCAGTTTAAGTGCTTCGTAACAGTAAGTTTTCCGACACCAGAAAGTCTCCAAGACAGGAGTTTACACTTTCCAGTTGCTTGGTAACATGACAAACTGCATTGCATTGTCTTATTAACTTTAAGAGAGAAAAAACAGTGAGGCTGCTGAGGGTAAATAGCTGTTTATAACTGCTCTAACTTCTATACCAAAAGTGAATGATACGTAAATGAAAACTAATTTGTTTCAACAAACAATCATCAGTGATGATTTAACTCACAATATTTTGTTGTGTAGCTTTTCTTGCTCATTTTAACACGTTTATAACACAAAATATGTTAATTTACCTTTTGATAAGTAACCTTTTTTTTTATTTTTGCATGATTTGCAGTAAAAATTTGCCATCCTGAATTCTCGTCTGGTGAATCTCATTTAACACCATAATAATTCAACTAAATAAACTACTCAGTGATCATTTCAAATATGTGGATTTTATCCTGAATTTTTTATCATCATCATCATCATCATCATCATCATCATCACAGTGTTTATTTGGTTATTTTATTTTATTTTTATGTAGGCTGCTAAAGCATTTTTATGACTTGAGTGAAATGAAAGAGAGAAAAAGAGAAAGAGAATAAAGAGAGATTATCAAAGTGCAAGAAACAGGCTGTTCAGCACGATTCAGTACACATCAGGGATTGTACTCGTCCGTGTATTCCTCTGGTAGATCACACTTAAAAGAGGAGCAGCCCCATTAGCCTCTCTGTCTTCCTCTCTCACTCTCGCTCTCTTTCTCTCGTCTTTTACTCTTCTGTTCCCGTCCAGCTGGCTCGGCACCAGGGCCTCCTCTCCCCAGCGAGAGCCCTTCAAACGCTCGCTTAGAAAAGGACAACTGAGGCAAATGTTTCCGAGTCCTTGGCTGGCTAATGAACATGGAGCCTCTCCTGGGCCTGCGGGAAGAGAACACGTGAACGTGAGACAGACATGAAACGGGCCGCTCATGTGGCACGGGATCGCTTGCACTCTGTAATTGTGTTGCTGTTGAATTATTTGTATTGTCTGGCGTTCTCGGACTTCAGTTCTTGTGTATATAGTGGAGATTTGTAAGCCTGGGATGTCTGTAGTTAAATATGAAAAGTATACAGAATGATTGCATGCTGTTATTATGCATGCTGTTATGATTACGGGCCTCTCTTTCGCCTTGTCAAACAGCCTTAAATGTAAGGAGTAAACGTGGGCTGCGTGTGTGTGTGCGTGTGTGTGTGCGTGTGTGTGTGTGTGTGTGTGTGTGGAGGGCTTTGGCAGTTTTAGTAATCTGTAATAACCCACTATGTACTCCTCAATACCAGAGCTATCAGCGTTATACCAGAGAACATGGTCTGAGCAAAAGAAGAATGAGAAGAACTTTCTGGAAGTCAAGGACAACACAGGAATGGAAATATCATTTTCTCCACAGCAGCCACTCAGCCGGCTGCGAGACTGCTCCCCCTCGGACATTAATGCAAATTATGGTCCGATAATTTAATAACTCCGCCAGCTTGATCTGTCCTTTTTATTACAATTATCATCGGCCAGGGGGTTGTGTTCCATCACCACAAAATAAACATCATCTATCTTCCTTGCCGATGATTAGCCAGTGACAGGCAATGCAAGCCGCTCTGCATAACTGAGGCCTTACACTGCCTGGCCGTGCAAAACTTCGTCCTAAACACGCACAGATTTTATGATGTTGTCTCAGTCTGATGTGACATTATTAGCAAGGCTGAGGAACAGTTCTGACATCTTACATCACAGTGTCCATCTATCACCAAAAACTGCCTGTCTGAAAACCTAGAACACTCGAAGAAAGATTCCTAGTAGCCCAAAGTGGCCCTCAGTAGCCCCTGACCTCTTATTAGCTGTGGAAAATATCATTGATACTTCGGCATGTAAAACGTGGTCAGTGGGTGGGAATTGGCAAGACCAAATTGGGGAGAGGATGGTAAAAAAAAATGTGGTCATTAAAAGATTATGCATTTTGCCATGGCAGAAGTTATTAGATTAGTGTTTTAAAGAGAAAATGAAAGGAAGAATATCATTTTGCTAACACTGTAAGGCTGTATGTATAATGACCAATGAAAACTTTGATAATATGTTATAATACATTCATATTTAGGAAAAGCATTACAGTTGGTAACAATGTTTATAATGCATTTCTAAACTGTTAACAGAAGGAATAAAGCATGACAGAGTGTGCTCTTCCAGGAAAATAATCAGTTCTCACTGCTACTGATACTATCCCAAAGTTTTGCTATAATGTGTTATGAACATACTTGTAATGCATCATGTTAACAGTTATATTCATATTCATAATTTATATGCATAATGCATTTTCATCATTTCATTTTCAAAAAGTATAACAGTGTGTATAATACCTCATGAATGCATAATAACATGAAATGAATGTATTCATAGTTCATTATAAATATGATATTCATAGCCTAATTATTCCAGAGCAGTTCTGAGTTTCCCAAAAGCATTGCAGAACAAAGATTGTTGTTAAACGGTAGAGCGAGAATCACATTAAACACTCTTTCATGCTCTTTTCATGCACCTTCTCTGAAGAAGTATCCCTTGATTGTTCCTCTCAGCGGAACTGAAAAACCCTTTAGGATTATAGCTTTGACTATTTTTAAAGAGTGTACCAATTAAAATGATTTTACCTTCCCACTGTTTTTAGGAAACTGGACCGTCTCACAGCACCAGCGTCCCCGGTTCAATCCTGAGCTCGGGTTACTGTGTGTGGAGTTTCGCATGTTCACCTTGTGCCTGGGTTTCCTGTGGGTTCTCCAGTTTCCCTCCCACCTTCCAAAAACATGCAGGTAGGTGGATTGGCTGCACCAAATTGCCCGTGGGTGTGAATGAGAGTGTGAAAGTGTGTGTGCATGGTGCCCTGTGATACACTGGCATCCCATCGAGAGTGTATCGCTGTGTTCAGGGGAAACATGATCGGGATGAAGCAGGTAACTGAAGATGAAAAAATGAATGAATATTTATTTATTGGAGCCATTAGAACCTTTTATAAAGCTATTATAATAACGATAATAACTAAACATGTGTCTTTAACAGTAGCACTTAATGGTAGTTGATATTGAATGAATGAACGAATGAACGAATGAATGAATGAATGAATGAATGAATGAATATTATTGGAGCCATTAGAACTTTTTTTTATAAAGCTATTATAATAGCTATAATAACTAAACATGTTTATAACAATAGCACTTAATGGTAGTTGATATTGAACTCTACTGCTATATCACCAAATCCTGGAAGTCCTTGCAGGGATAGCATTTTGAGAGCAAGAGAATTAGAAAAATATTAAGTCTCTGCATTGTACTTTCTCAGTTTCCATCAGCTTCAAGGCTGAACAATATGTTAGCTGTTGAAGAAAGAGACAAATCAAGCACAGACACTGACACAGGAGGCAGCAATGGTCTTTGTTCTTTTTATGGCTTTGTTTTGAAATTCTGAAGAGGAAAAGGTCTTTGGTCTTGCTACCTGGAGCACGGATCAGGACTCTCTCTCTCTCTCTCTATCTATCTATCTCTCTCACCCCAGTTCCACTACCCCCTCCTTTCCATGTATCTCGCTTTCAGCCCACAACAGAGCAGAATCTTTAAACTCGCCGGCTTTGTGAAGACGTAAAATATATTATTTATGTTCAAACCACCATTACATTGTTGACCTTCAGTGCCATGGAGATGAAAGAGTGGTGGCACCTGTGTTTTGGGTTCAGGCGCTTGTGAGTAAGTGCTCTTGAATTCTCTGGGCCTGTTTGTCTTGAGAGAGTGAAGGGGTTTGTGTGGGAAGGTTTCTCTTGACATACCAGCATGACTGAAATGGTAGCAGCGAGCAGGTCACATTCCACTTCTTTTGATCATCTCCTGGAAAACATGAAATTATCTTCCTCCAGTTAAACATCACACAGTGATGACAGTCTATGAGCCGGTACGGGAGATTTGGAAGGAGGGGGTCATATGTAAGAAATAAAACATTGCCACCCCAAAGTAGATTATTTTCCTATAACAGTACATCCAAACATATTTTATTTTTCTTAAATCATGGCAATTTGCCAATGATTTTTTAAAATTTATTAATGGACATCACATCATACTCTTTATCCATTTATAGTTACTTGTAATGTTGGGGAACATCCATGTAACAAGTTACTTCCTATTATCATTTAGGTTATATCACCCACCAGCTTTCTGTTTTCTCTCTCTTGAAGTTAAGCCAAAAAACCTCAACTTTTCACGTTATAGAGAAAGTGGAAAACGCAAACCCCTTTGTCCTGAAGACTTTCCCATGTCGATAAACTTCCTTACTCTTTCCATAATTGGTTCAAGGTTCAAGATTCTTTATTTGTCATATACATATTACATACATGTGATGTAATGTAGTGAAATGTTCTTCCTTAGTGCCTCATCCCACAATGCAGCAATGAACAGAGCAACAACGAACTAGATATACACATACACAATAAAAACAGAATATAATAAAATCTGGTAGACTATATGATAAAGAAAGTTTAATAGCCTTTTGAGGAATGTAATGTAGAATATGAATATACATTAATAGAATATGCTTAATAAAGCAGATATACAGAGCTGTAGTGCAAACTATAGAATAACAATTATTTAACTATAATTGTTAAATAAATATCTTCTTATACAAAATTTCAATATCATAGCAATGATTACACAATTTTCTGTTAAATAACAGCACATTTTTATTTGTTTATTAGTCTTAGATTATCTGCGCGGTCTAAAATACAAGTCCCTGTGAATGAGTTGTTACTGTATAAATGTATAGGAACACACACTTTAATATAAACCTGGGATTTGCCTTGTAGTTGGAAATACTATTAATATATATTAATATGATATTAATCAACACCTACTGACCAATCAGATTCGAGATTTTAACAGTGCTGTGGTATGACGACAGCTAACTACATACATAGAAATAGAAATCCCTTAGTAATGCCTAAACAGTCAAGTTACGTTTGAACAACCAAAATGTAGAAGTAATGGCACCCAGAGTGCCGATTATACTGAGAAGCTCGGCTTCCACCAAACAGTGATTCTATAACATTAAGTTACAACGTTGAGTCCTATTTTAGCTCCAGCTGTTTTACAGATCATCTCAGAACCTTTTCAGAGGTATTTTCCCAAAAATATCTGAAAGTCATGATTAGATGAGGATCAACAATTTTTAGACATTGATGAGGTTTTTTTTTTTTTTTTGTTATTGAGCTCAAATTTATTTCAAATTAAGCTTAACTTTCTGGAATGTTGCCTCTTCACCACTTGCTCACTTCTTAGGACTTATGATTGGCTAATTCTCATCAACCCAGATCCCTCCAGTTACCAGAATTGAGTTGATCTGTTTGGTGACTAGGTGTATAGAGTAATTATGCCCATGCACATGTGTTAAACGCATCAGTGACTAGAAAGTGTATTTTTCAGGACTGTTCTGGAGAAGTCTGGATATGGAATGGCTGGCATTTACGTTATCAGTGTGCAGCTGGTGACTTTATGGGCGTGTGGATGTGTGTGAGTGAGGATTTCACTGAACTGACTGGTCTAGGGGTGTTTGGGGGGGTCAGAGTGAGTCCCATGTTAGAACCTCTGCAATTTTTGGGGTTTTAATGAGTCTCTTGAGGACAGGAGGGGAGAAGAGAGAATGCAAGGGGAAAGACAAGAGGGGAGAGGAGCAGAGGACTGGAGATGAGGTGATGTGAGGTGGGAAGTGGAGGAAAGGACCAGTGGGCAGGTCTCCAGCTCAGGGAACTGCCATTTGTGACCTCCCTCAGCTGGGCCTCCTGCTGGAGACTCCTCCTCACACACACTCAAACACTGCTCATTGCAGTTTAACACGGTTCTTCACCCATATCTGCTTTTCATAAATCTCCTTTGTATTCTTCACTTTCTCTGTTCATATATGTGTGTTGAGCAAACACATTTACTCTGCTGATCACTGTTATTGTCACTTAAAGAAACACTGTTTTTCAACCTAATTTCTATCCACCACATCTGTAGCATATGTGTGATTACCACTGACGAGAAATTCCCCATATTTCCCTTTACTGACAAAAGAGCAAAAAAACTTTTTACATGAAACTCACTTATAATGGAAGGTTAAGGACAGATGTTTTCTAAATAGATGTCTATGCAAAACATATTTTTGAATTTTTTTATGAATCTTTCAGTGAAAGATATGTGTAAACTCTAAATCTATATAATGTGTGTACTTTTAGAAATAACAACAGGAACTCACGTGTCTTATGGACATACCACAACATTAAATGTAACTATAAATGAATAAAAAGTATGATGTGTGGTTCATTAATAAAAACATTGTTAGCATTGGCAAGTTGTTGTGGTATAAGACGAATAAACCATGATGTTATTGGAAAATAATCAACTTTGTGGTAACTCTGCTTCAGGGCGGGATGCATCACACCACTCTGTCATTGATTATTTTCCTATGACAGCACAACTCCCAGAGTGTTATATTCCTAACATACTAGCTGTTTTGGGAAATTAAAATGCAAATGATGTGAACAATACCGGCATGTGTTCAGTGCTGCCTAAATTAACGAAGCAGGTTTTCTGAAAAATACTACATGTAATTTAATATTGTATTGTACAATTAACAGTTACAGTTATAAGATGGAGATGGACGTAGCACCACAGATGAACCATCTACGGCCTTTATGGTATCCATGGCTATTACCTACTATGAGCCCCGCCTCTTCTGTCCCATGGTGCATGATGGGAGACTTTGGGTTTCCATGGCTTCACATTTATTTGTTCAGCGAACTTAGTGCATTATCCATGTCCATTTCCTATACTATCCTATTTCCTATCCATTTTTTTGTGTTTCTCAGTGTGAACACACTAGACTGTTATGTACACTCAAAAGTTGATTAGAATAGTGCACATGCAATTTGAGACACAGCTAGTGTCAGGTCTGAGGAGCATCAGTTCTGTCCTAAAACAGCTTGTTTATCTCATGATGGTTTTGAGAATTAGCTAGTTTGCTAAATCAGGTATGTTGGAGAGAGGAACAAATTTGGGAGCCACTTTTTCAGAAGACGCAGCAGCTTCCACTGTCCTGCAAGGTCATGATCTTTGGCACCTGAGATTTTTTTTCGTCTTCCATCCTCAGGGATGCTGGGAATGGTTTCCCACCTATAATGTGTGTGTTTTACACCTCTGAGTGCTAAAAGCCATCAGCGCTATGTGAGGCATGGAGAAGCTCTGAATTTAACTGAGAACACAAAGTTTCATCTTCTCAGGGACAAGAGACACAGGGAAGAGATGTAGAGATAGAAAGACAGATGGATGGGGAGACAAATGAGTGAATGGGACATGTGTTTGCAGTGTGTTTTGAGCAGGCTTTACCTTGAGGATGCTTGTATGTGATGGCTTCCTGTTTTTAATACAGCAGTGGCTCTAATACGGCACAGGGCAGCCATCTTTGAATCTTATCTCACACCAATGTTTCATGTTTATAGTGTTTTATAGACAGTTTATATGATAATCAGCATTTAAGCAGTGTTGTATGAACAAGGAATTGCTTGTATAAAAAGAAGTATTCCCCTGTATGTAATATTACACACACCCTGGTGAATTAATGAGGCAGAATAAACTATGAATGCATGAACGTTCCCAATTGTTTGATGAGGTTTTCAGGATCAGCATAGGAATCATTTATCACCTTAATAAAAGCATACATCTTTAAGAGCAATGCAAAAAATGATCTTTTTAGATCAAAATGGATAGCATGCATCACAACGGCTCTTTAGCACAATCGTCCCTTAAAGTCCCAAAAACAGATGGCATGTTATTCCAAAACAGATGCTATTTTGCATAGAACCAAGGCATGAATATTAATGCTTAATTATTTCATGACACTGACGGACCTGTAAGTGTTGAGATGCTTCACACAAGCCAATGTGTAACCCCAGCTAAAGACGCAGCTTGCTGTGGCCAATGCTAACACAGAGCCTGACTCATTAACACATCACCTCATGTTCTGCCCTGTGTCTGGATCTGATAGGACAATGGCTGCGGTAGGATGTCCTTTTGGTACTAGATTTTAACATGTATGCCAATGAGCAAAAAAGAGTTTAAGAGACATGGAAAATATGTCTGCTGGTAATAAATCTGATTTGGGGGTATACAAGATGTGGAACATATAAGTGATGGTTGGAGAAAACCCATCAAATGTGGCTGTGGGTGAATTCTAGCAAATAGCCAACAAAAAATCAGATTATGGTCATCTTTAAGAAACTCTCAACTTTAAGAAACAAAACATTTGACCAAAATGAGTTTTTTTTGTCTAAGCTATTCTCCTGCAAAGATCACACTGGGTAAAAAGCCAGTTTAACAAATGCAGTGTGGTAAAAACTGCATTCTGCCTGAAAGATGTCTAAAACCTTGCTAGCTGAGTGTCATTTCCTCACAGTGACTGTCACACTTTGGTCAAGTTTTTTTTGGATATTTTATCTCTTGCAATTTTCTCTCTTTTCACTTTTTTGAGTGAGCAGACTTTAAATTGCTAAAATTTTACTTGTGATTGAAATATGTGCATGCAAATGAGAAAAATGTTTCAGTTCAGGAAAACCTGTAGATCAAAATATAGCAGAAAATGTGTACTACAAATAATTTGGGATGTTATAGGAAAATGATCAACTTCAGGGTTGGAACAGTAACACGGGCCACATCACATCACCTGACTCTTTCCCTATAACAGCAAAATCCTGAAAATTGCCAGTGATTGCAATATTAATGAATGATACACCATCCTTTCAAGCTGTTTATAGTTACGTTTGTTATGTTGTGTAACGTCTGTGGGACAAGTTAGTACCTGTTATCACTTCTAACAGCTAATAGCACCTATAGCAGCTATAAACAGTCATTACCTCACTTTCTCTTGAATGTAGTAAGAAGGAAAAAATGCAGCTTGTTACCAAGAAACTGCAATATGCAAAGTCCTCTGTCCTAAAGACTTTCCCGTGGTGGAAAACTTAAAGGAACAGCAGACTGGTACAAAGCACTGATACTGGAGACTCCTTCCATAAATTTTATATGATAATTATATAAACAAACAAATAAATAAATAAACTAACATCTCCTAACAGAAAGCTTCTTCGTATAAACAATTATACGTTTTTTGAGCTGTGCTGTTCTGACCAATCAGATTCAAGAATTCCACAGTGCTGTGGTATAAACAATAAGAACATAATTTATAAATTTGTTTGACATAAAAGTGTCCTACAAAAATGTATTTTTGCATAAATATTTATTGACAGAATGCAGCTACAACCCATAGACTTCTGTTATAAATGATTCTTGAGTAAACTAGTGTTCTGGTTTTTTCTCGGTACAGGAAAATGTGGTCACATTATTATATGTGGAAATAATACGAATGCAGTGGATAGAACAAGTTAAAGATAATAAGTATTGTTGAGGATATCTCCCCTCTACTCGCAGGAACATACAGAAACAGCAGCTTGTACACTAAATAAAATAAAAACCTATCCTCCTCCATGGCTCTTTCTGTTTCTGTGTGAAGAACATGACCTCTGTTTTGACAGACTCCATCTCCTCCTGTGTTTTGACATGGTCCAGCAGGCTCCTTCTCAGATGACAGTGTAGCTTTCTTGGGTTTGACACTTAGCCGATCATCGAGCTGATCTTTAATGCACAGTCCATGTTAAGTAAGTCCAGTAAGTGTGGGGTCAGGTCACTTCTGATTCTTTTCCGCAGAGTTGATCTTTCCGAATCCCAGAGAATGAGATATGATCTGGATTCTGTGGCTTTTGCTAAATCTAGACATGCCACTTTTGCACTTTGCTTTTTTTCAAGAATGTTGATTGCATAAGGCTTGTGCGTATATGGATGTTGGCCAAAGCAAATTCCTGGTTTGCTTGTCAGAGTTGACAGTAAAGTGATTCTACTTCTTAGACTGACATTTATTTTTTTCAGATATAGATAAACATTACAAACTGATGTACAAACCTACAAATCTATTCCTATGCAATATTTTCAGAAGATTGCTGAACATTATGTCTGATATGTACAGTGCAAAAGTTTGCGTCCCCCATGGTTTTTGAATGGGAAGATAGAAAAAGCATGTCTATTTTGCAATTTATCTACAAAGAAAAAGAATTCCAGAATTAAAAATGAAATGCACCAAAAGCAAAGAAGTTAAAAATTTACCATGACCTTAACAAAAGCTGCTCTGAGAATACAAAAGAGGTTATTAATGCAAATTAGATATTATTTTTACAGTATAAAAAGAAACTGTTGAACTGATATAATTTTGATTTTTTTTTGTCACAATTAACATCGTAATATTCACTATTTGCCCATTATTTTACTTGTCATAATGAAGAAACTCTGGAATTTCTTCGCCTCTGAAACCAAACTCTCTAAATGTCTTGTTTATTTTAGATACATTTCTTTGTCTTCTATTTTTTTGTCTGTAGATGCAGTAGTGCCAACATCTACTAGCATTAGCATTTAAAACTTTTTGACTTGTTACAGTGATTTGGGAGTGATTTTTCTTCTTTCTCAGCTAAACCATTGGTCAGGTCAAATGCAAATAAAAAAAAAAAAAAAAAAAAAAAGCCAGTTCACTGAAGGGGAAAGGACGCAGGACATGAAATGCGCATTTGCTTCTCGAAGTGAATACTTTAGCTTTGTGGACACTTTATCTATTTAAATTTTGACGTATGAATTTGTGAACTTTGGTCTTGTGAGCCAGCAGAAATCAAGAGAAGGCAGGACTATTTTTTTTGGTAAAAAAAATGGAAGTAGAGATCACGCTGGACTTCTGCCTTGCTGCTTTCTAACTATTGCTTAGAACACAAATTATCCATCTCGGCCACTGACACACACTAGGGGTTGTTGTGGTAAAATGTTGTTTTTTTCTCTCTGCCTGCTAGGAATGTTGGCACCTCTGTTGAGGGTATGCAAACTTTTGCCTGTAAACATATTACTGCATTACTGTGAACTATGGTGAGGTTGTCGTGATAAATGATATGCTGTAGAAAGGAGGGGGCGCTATGTCTGATTTTGATCAGCGGCATGCTCAGATGGAGGTGCTTTTCCTGCATGGGGGCTCTGGGTGGAGGAGCAGGGCAGGATCAGGTGAATAGGGGCTGCCATCATCAGCAGGTTTGGCAATGAGGTGGGGTGTGAAAATACAGCTGGGGCTGTTTGTCTGCAGCTGGAGTCCATTTCTGTCAATTTAAAGTGGCCCACAAGCGCAGAGTTAGCGTTCTTCCTAAAGCTTTCCCATATGAGACTGAGCTGCAAACATACACCTACATGAAAACGAGTGTTTACACCTTCCCTCTGTCTCTTTTTCTGCCTGCTTACGTCCTCCCGCTTTGTCCTTACACTAAACACAGATCCACAAACTCAGCAGAAGCAGTACATCATGCGACGTGCTGCCTCCCTCTTTCTTCACTCTGTACTGTAGGTAAACCTCTCGTTCTTGAAGTGGGTTATGCGAGGGCCTTTGTAACCCTGCCGCAGGGTCCCATTCACCCTCTCTGACCTCTTGGCAGTGTAGAATTATTCAGCGAGGAATATTAATATTCACCAGACCTAGACTTGTGACCTCTGACGTTCACAAAAATATCAACTCTTCCCTTGGATTGGCAGTGCGGTGGTCTTATTATAATGAGGGGGGCAGAAGTCAGTAGGACAGACATATTTGATATTAATGTTTCTTATAAATCGCTCCCAGGGGGTTCTCGACTCCCTTTAGAGTCCAGGACATATTCAAGCTCTTCCTCCTCCTCCAGACTATCACTTACACCATCCTGTGCAGCTCTTTGCTTTTTTTTTTTTTTTTGCCTCTGGCTTACGTTTAAATGTCCCATTAAATGGCTTAGGAGAGTCTGAGAGGCTTAGTCAGAGGAGACATTTTAGAAAGAAGCTTTTAAAATGCACACATGCAATAACAGACAGTAACCAGAGAGACAGCATGTTAGAGAATGTCCTGTCCCAGTCCTTTAGGCTAATAGTGTTGACATGTCCACACACGTCTGGCAAAGGATTGGGTTTCAGCTCTACTCTGCACTGCACGTGTAACATGCAGGAAGAACACCTCTGTAGAAACCTCCAGAGTTTACGCTAAACACTGTGTGTGGAAGTGACATAAACTGTTAATTTAATAATTTACTCTGGGTTTCCACTGTATGAATGCTTTGCTCAATTTTGCAGTCGCATAAATGGTAAAATACATTATATATAAGGTTTGTGAACATTTGACCAACATGTAGTTCTTCCCCAAACTGTTGCCACGAAGTTGGAGCCACATAATTGTCTAGAATGTCTTTGTATGCTGTAGCATTAAGATTTCTCCTCACTGGAACTAAGGGGTTGAGTCCAAACCTGTTCCAGCATGACAATGCCCCTGTGCACAAAGTGAAGTCCATGAAGACATGGTTGCCAAGGTTGGTGTGGAAGAATTGCGTGACCTTCACAGATTCCTGACCTCAACTCCACTGAACACCTTTGGGATGAGTTGGAACGCTGACTACACCCCAGTCCTCCTCACACGTAGCAGTGCCTGATCTCACTAATGCTCTTGTAGCTGAATCCCCACAGCCGCTTTCCAAAATCTGGACCTCCACCCTTCTGTGGAAGCCTTCCCAGAAGAGTGGAGGTTATTATAACAGCAAATGATGGTGTGATGTTCAGGTGTCTACAGTCTTTAGGCCATATAGTGCAATTCTTTGGCCAGAGGTAAAAGGTAAAAGTTCATCATTTTAGTTTATATTGCATCTTATAAAAAGCCAAACCAGATCTGATTTAAAATACCACAAAATGTATTAAAACCTAATGTCTTAGGTTTGTAATATGTCTTTATGAATACATAGAGCATGTAAAGATGACTGTAAACACATTATAGCAGATGTAGATCAAAATGTGGAATAAAAAGGGTTAGAAGCCACATTAATGCAGTCCAGGATAAGGTTGAACTGAAAAAATTAAAAAAGTGTTTTTCTAAGCCAGTTTAATCAGAAAAGACGATGGACATTCATAGACTTTTCATGTCAGTTGATGTTTCTGGGCAACGTACCACAACATGAATATCTATATCTAGATCTGGTGCTTTGACTTCATTGGCATATTTTGAACCAGAAGATAGTAAAATAAGGGCTGGCATGACAGCACAGAAGGTAGTGTTGGGGCTATACAGCTCCAGGGTTCAATCCTGAGCTCTGGCTTCAGTCTGTTTGGACTTTTGGATGTCCTCCCTGGTTTCCGCCCACCTCCCAAAAACATTCTGTTAGGTGGATTGGCTAATCTAAATGCTCATAGGTGTGAATGAGTGTGTGTATGTGTGTGTGTGATGCCCTGTGAAGCACTGGCATCCTATCAAGGATGTATTCCTGCAATAAGTCCAGAGCTCCTGGGATAGGCTCCAGCTCCACCGTGACCTTGACCAGGTTAAAGCTGATACTAAAGATAAATAGCTTAAAGAAGGCAAAATAAGTTTGATATGAAAAATACTCAAGGTATAAATGAACTGCATATCTAACTTGCCAAACTTTTGCTGAGAACATTCTTGCTGTTCTCATTTTTTATTTACATCAGATACCTTTTTGGAGCCATGCACCCACAAGACAAAATCTTCCAGCTTCACACTTTAACTGCTTCTGCTGAGACTGCCTCAGTGCGGTCAGACAGAGGTGGGCTCCTTGTAACAATCATGGCCTGAGATTAAAGCCCACATCTCACTCTTAGGTAATTAAACACTTTTCAGCCTGGATCTCTCTCTTTGATGCTGACAGATCAACTCTGGCCTGATGAAGATGCACTGGGACTACTGTGCTTTGGTTTCGTCTGTAGCTGGAGTGCACAGCCTCGGGCTTCCTTCAGAGGCATCACTCTTTCATCCGGAGTATTTCAAACGAGGCTTCCATGCTAATATATCAGCCAGGCTCACTCACAGGGGATGGCCTCAGATACAGGGCTGTGCAGAGTCTTCTGGATCCAACAAAATATCAGGAACTAATACGGGATTGCTTAGTTATAATTGTCACTCGTGTTGTTGCCTGATTGGGTGAGCAGTAATCATCTTTGTGTTTTTCTTCTTTTTCTTCACATCACACCACTCAGTTGTTGATTTTTTGCCCTGTCACTTTCTATTGGTGATGTTTATATCATTTAAAATTTTCAGGATGTGATCTACAAAATTGTTTGGATAATGCATTTTAAATTAGTTTCTATAAATGTTTAGCTGTTTTTTAATGAATCATTAGAAAATATATTTTAAAAATTTATATTGTCCTTTTTCCTTTTTTCTGTCCTTTTTATGGCAGTTATATATACATACATATATACAGTATATACAGTATATATATATATATATATATATATATATATATATATATATATATATATATATATATATATATATATAATAAAGATTATGTTTCTGTTCCCCTTGCCCTTTTGCCAAATGTACTAAGCTAAAATGTACTAAGTAATTATTATATTGCCAAATATAATTGTTAAATAAAAGGAAAAATATCAATAAAAGAAGAAATAAGAAATATAAAAAAATGAAAGAATCATAGGATGTCCCCTTTGGGACTGAGTTTATTTAGAATTGATTGATACCCCGTTACATAAAAGTTACACATCAGCATGGAGTGCTAACATATCTAACTAATGTGAGTGTGTGCACATAGACGGTGAACCTGTCTCCCTGTCTCAACCCAGTGTGTGTTAATTAGCCGTCTCAGGCTGGCTGTGTGCCGGGAGGGGCTTCCCACATGCTTAACTGATGGATTGGGCAGCATGTGTGTGTGGCTCCATGGCTTGCTCTCATTGCTCACCCAATCAGTCACAGCGCTGTTCATGTGGACAGCAGCACTACATTATAGCATCGTTAGCCCAGCGCTCTCCCGAGCCCCCCGCTCTCAACACACACCATTATCATCTTCCACAAGTCTCTCTCTCTCTGCATCGCCTCCTCCATCCGTCTCTATCTGTCTGTACTTCTTTCAGGTCTGTACGACTGAGCCTTTTCACTCACTTTCTAAGCACAGAGCCTTCATGTCCCACATAAAGTTTCTTCAGAGTTTGTTTTTGAGTGCTTTGTGAACGGCGTTGTGCACCATGTCACATACACAATGAAGTGAAACATTTAAAAATTATGCATTTAATTCTATTTCCATTTTACATTTATGTTTTATTTAACAGTATGTTTATTATTTAGGAATTCTCTATTAAACCTTTTAACCCTTAAATGTTTGTGATGGCACGGGTACCATGAAAGATCACGTCTTTTATGTATTGGTTAATAATTTTGGAATTATTTGTTGTAGAGACTATACTTTGCATCATGTTGAAACAATCAGTGGCTCAGTGCGCAATTTCACATTCACTAGCAGCTTCACAGTTAAGAAGTAAAAAAGTATTTTTTCTTTTTTTGTGTCATTTGTCAGAAACTTGGGACAGTCTTCTCAACCCAGAGTTCAGCAAGTGATGACAAATCAACCATTCACCCAGATGAGGATGGGTGATAAAACTGTATTGAAATGGAATTGAAATCTACATGGCTGCACACAGCATCAGCAGTAAACAAAGTAGCACTTTTTACTTTTAAATGAGTTATGCTGTATGTACTATACTACATATCTTCAGTTTTGCATTGGAGCTCATAAAAAATTCTCTCAAAACATTCTGAAGCATATTATACCAATTCATCAATATATATTTATGACCACTTTGGTAAACCTAATGGATGTCGCCATGGCTTAATTCTGGCAACCAGCCAAAAAAACAAAAAAAAATCTGGTTTTGGCTAAATTGTTTTTCTTCATATAACATACTTTAATACCTCTCCTCTAAGACAACCTAAATATACTTCACAAAAATAAGGTGGAAATGTTTTTATTTACTTTAATCTTGCCTAAACCTCAGCACTCCCTGCCACGGCCCGGGTTCGATTCCTGGCCAGGTAACCAACCCCAGTACGACAGTGCACTTCCAGTGCTGGTCATAACTGGGAAGGGTTGCATCAGGAAGGGCATCTGGTGTAAAAATTGTGCTAAATCAAATATGTGGACCAATGATCCCCTGTGGCGACCCCTAACAGGAGCAGCCAGAAGAAGAAAGATGACAAGAGCAATCTTGCCTAAGCAAAATATTTCCTTTAGGCATATTCACTACAGAGCTCAAAGGTTGCTCAGGCACCAGGGTCAACAATGTGGGGTCACAGGTTGCTGGATTGAGGTGAGGTGAGAATAACTTTTAACTTATAACAACAACTTGTAAGTTGGGATTTCTGACCTCTAACTAGGACAAAAACCAAAGAAAATCTCACCTCAACTCAAAACTGCTACTCAGAAACTCGGGTTGGTCTTCTCCACCCAGAATTCAGCAAGTGATGACAAATCAACATGGCTGCTCCCAGCATCAACAGTAAACAAAGTAGCACTTTTTACTCTTAAATGAGTATATACTAGCTTTGCTGTTGTTACGCTGTACATACTAGTATTTGATTTAGAGCAATCAGCATACAGATATATTTGCTTGTTATATTTATAGCACTGATTATATAGTTTGCAGTTTTTAGGAGGTAAATCACTCATCACTGTTAGCTGGCTAGATTGTTGCTAACAAAAGACATACATGGAGGCTCATGTTTTTTTCCCCCTTTGCATTGCATTGTGCATTGTGCATTGTATCTTGAATGCACAGTGATTGAAAATGACATAAAATGGCATAATTCTGAGTTCTGACTTCTCATTTCTGAGGTAAGTTGAATGCAGCATAATTTTGAAACAGGCTGCAAAGGATGCTGGGACATAGAGTGTGTTTGCTCATGACCAGCTCAGTGTGTGTGAGGCAGGTTAAGCTCCTGCAAATTTGACTTGCTGAATCTGATTGTTAAATACAGGATTCTCTGCAACGCAAAGATGTAAGTAAGATCCTTTCTTATAGTGTCTGTGTCTGTGTATGTGCACTGTGCTACTGAATTTAATTGAAATCAACATGGCTGCACACAGCATTAGCAGTAAACAACGTAGCACTTCTTACCTTTAAATGAGTTAAGCTGTATATACAAAGTATTTACTTTAGAACAATCAACATAGTCTATATATTATCTGTATAAGTCAACATATACTACACATTTTGCTGTTTTGAGGTGGAAAATATACATCACTCATCACAATTAGCTGGCTAGCTTGTTGCTAGCAACAGATGAACATGGAGACGTCCATGTTTTTTTGCCTTACACTTTGTAACTTGAAGGTCAAAAATGACATAATTCTGAGTTCCCATTTCTGATATAAATGCATTATTAATCCTTTAAGCAAGGACGTTTTGCCAGATATAAAAGAATGTAAAGACTTAACATACTCATACCTTCCACCTAATTAGATTGGAGAGAGAGTCATTAATACCCACATAGCATGCACATTGGTATATCTGACCAAGATATGGCTTGACAAAACAGATTTGATCAGAATCTAAAACAAATACTGTATTTGGCATATCTTCTAAATTGTCATATCCTGTAAAATTCGCTGATGTGGGCCATATAAACATTTCTACTATGGGTCACATCTGGTAGAGATCTGACTGTGTTCCGGCAGTACAGATGTGTGGCATATGAAAACGCCTGACTCCTGGCAGAGGTGTGGCTGTGATGCCAGAATGTGCCTTTACTCTGGCAGTACAGACATAGGCCCAATTTGGGCCTTCATTCACTCCCATATATGAACTGGTTATATGGGCCACATCCAAGCCAAGGAAAATTACCTGAGTGGGTACTTCATCATCAATATGCACCACTGTTAATAAAACATGTGTATTGCACTGGGCATTAATACTGTGTAGTACACCTTGGTGCAAAAATGAGATACAACTGCACTGGATTTATGACTGAATACTATTTAAATCCTATTTGCAATTCAAATCAAGACTCTCACATTCAAGATGTGTATTAGACTTCTAAGCTAATAAGAGAAACTATATTTGTAATTTTCACAGATCTCTCCAAGTCCTTCTATCGTGTCCAATTCCAAGGCATCCCATGGCAGAATCTAAAAAGCTGAATCTAGATTTTGATTAATGCAGCAGTTTTATTGACTTCTATTTATTCCTCCATTTATTAATCCCTTTATATTATATTCTTATGTACTTAATGTTGCAATAAAGAGATTATCCAGTCTATCACCCAATCCTTACAATAAAAGAAGCCAATGCTAGTTTAATGAAATTAAACTATTATTTACTAAGTAAAACAGGCCCTTAATCCACACAAACATCTCATGATCTCATGAAAAATAAGTCATGTGGTAAAGGTTAATATGGTCACTACTCTTCAGCACCTCTCTAATCAAAATGCTGGACATTTCTTATCAACTCTGCTTTCAGTCTAATCTCTGAGATGAGTACTTGTTAAGATTTTTTTTTTTTTTTTTTGCTCCTTCTTTTTTCTATTCATCCTCAGGCTATTTTTCCTGTCCTCTGTTTCTCAGAGAGAATAAGAAATTTCAGCTATCATCAGCCCCAGATCAAACGAGGCCTCGGCTGAATTCACTGTCAGAATAAAACCATTTGTTCCTGCGGCTCACTCCAAATGCCTCGTCCCTGGACCTCTTCCTCCTTCAAGTGTGTGTTTAATGTGCTTTCAGTAGCCGGCTCTCCCGGGCCTGTCTGCCACTGCTCATTTTGGAAAACATGGCAGCTAACTTTAGCAAGCTACTCAGCATGCAACTGCTTGCTTTGTACATACACACTCACTGTCCACTTTATTAGGAACACCTATACAACTGTACATTCATGCAGATATCTAATCAGCCAATCATGTGGCAGTAGTGCAATGTTTCTATATCCTTCCTGGCAGCTCAAACCAATCAGGCTATTTTCCTCTGACCTCTCTTATCAACAGGGTGTTTCTACCCACGGAACTGTATAAAATTTAGAGACTGTCGTGTGTGAAAATCCCAGGAGATCAGAAGTTTCTGAAATACTCAAACCAGACCATCTGGCACCAACAACCATGCCATGGTTAAAGTCACACTTTCTTCCCATTCTGATGTTTGATGTGAACATTAACTGAAGCTCTTGACCTGTATCTGCATGATTTTTTTTTTTGCATTGTGCTGCTGCCACATGATTGGCTGATAAGATATCTGCATGAATGTGCAGGTGTACAGGTGTTCCTAATAAAGTGGTTGGTATGTACACTTTTTTGATACATGTGCAGTAAACTGAAGGGATCGTGTAGTTTTGAGATTGTAGCAGTGGCTAAAACCCCACAAAACTGAGAAAAGATTGAAGGGGAAATTTTTTCAAAGCCATGTAATGAACTGGGACTACAAGTGTGCAATGCTACACAGGGGAGAAAATCAGAGAAACACATACACTACCACTCAAAGCTGTACACACTCTGGATTCAATACATATTTTTATTGTCCTAAACACATTTTGATAAAGGCTTATGGTTGAAATTTGTTTCTGAGTTTCAGAAATAAAATCTGTAGTTTTTAATTGAAATAAATAGTTTCCCAAACAAGTCGTTTTCATTTAGAACCCAGGAGACGCCGTGAGGAGCTCAGCCACCTTGGCTTCTTGGGTGAAGCGCCATTGTGAAGCTGGCTGAGGAGATTAAAAGAGTTTGCAATGCTTCATGTTTAACATTTTTCTTGCTCACTTTGTGTTTCGTTCACAATTCCATATTATATGTTATTTCATATCTTCATTACGTGGATAAAAGAGGATAAAAATGAAGAACACTTTCCTAAAAGCAGGTGTCCAAACTTTTGACTGGAAGTGTATATACCTTTACTATAAAAGGGCTTGTGTAGATGCAAACTAGTCAGTTGGAGAGCTGTCCAAATTGACTTAAACTTCATTGAGATAAAGTAGATAGGCAAAGCATTAGGGATATTACAGAACCTTGTGATGACCCACAAAAAATAAACTCTTCAAACAACACCAGAGTAGAAAAAAACAATACTGTATTTCATAAAAATGTACAAAAGATATCTACAGATCCAGCTCCACACACATGTTCACATACAAAAAAAAAAAAAAAAGAAACATTTAAATGCCACATCAGGGTTCAGAGTCCAAAGTCCAAGCAAATTGGTTTGTCAGATATAATTGAATCAGTCTGCACTGAGTAAGAAGTTTCTTCTTCCTTTGGGTGCTATATGGTATGTCAGCGTTGTTATTTGAAATGGGAATAAAGACTTGGCCAATGATACTCAAAAAACTTCACTGTTTTAAAAGTATAGCATAATTACAGTTTTATGGAGCATAAAAGTGTTTTGCATTTCAGACTATTCCTATTATACATTTCCTTACCATTCAGTTTATTTTTTTGTCTCATGGACACATAGAAGGAGTCAAACCTTTGTGATTTACATAATGTACAAACTTTCTTTGTATGTTCAAGACAATCAAATGTAATTCTGCATGATTTTTTTAATATTTTTTTTTTTTCTCCTGCATATGCATTTGCATAGCTAGGCACTTGTTGCTACTCTCATTTCACCACCATAAAAGAGAATACAAAAATACTCGACTGAAGTTTATCAAATTTTCTGTATTTATATACAGTACATATATTGGTCTAAGGCAAAATATGGCTTTTTTTAGCAAAGGGGAAACTACTAAGTATTTGTTCTAATGCTATACAGGATAATACAGATAATACAGACATGTATAAAAACACAAAATTCTAGGACAGTCTTAATTCTTTATTCAGAAATGCCAACAGGTCATCAGTCACCAATTCTACTTCCTGTTGGACCTCTTAAGACATCATGTTAAGAAACTTACTCTCTTCTGCCAGCGCGGTCAACATGGAGGTCATATCTCCGATGGCCATGTTGCCAATTCCTGCGGGTACTGGAGGCAATGTCACAGAGTTCCGGGGCGTAGTGAGGCGGGAGGAATTCTGAGACAAGCTGCGGAGGATACTGGGACTTAGAGTTCCTGACATGAGACTGGAGTGGTCACCATCATCCAGTATGGCATCAAAGTCAATCTGGGTCTGCTCCACTCCACTGGCGGAGTCCACCGTGCTTGAGACTTGATTGGTTCCTGGGGAGCTGACAGCAGCTATTGTTATGTTATCTGTGCCACAGTCCACTGCTTCAGTGGTGTCATGCATATTCAGACTGCTGGACTCAAACATGTGGATCTGTCCTGTGTAGAACATGGCATTGCTGTCTGTGTCACTAACACCCACATTGGCAGGCTTTTTGGGGCTAGCTTCAGAGGTGTTGTATGCTGAGCTGAAGTGGGATTGTGGGTAACCAGGTTGCTGTGCTGTCATTGCATTTGGCCCTGAGTGCTGCCTGGCCAAGGGTTTAGTTTCTGTGGGCGGCCTTGGCTGCAGTAGACCACGGTTTCCATTCAGGATAGGATTCTGGGAAAGAGTATCATAGCTATGCTGATCACTGCTCATATGGGAATAATCTCCTTGATTATTCTCAAAGTTTACATGGCTTTGACTGACCACTGGCTTAGTTCTTACCCTGTTATTCTGCATGTTCATGGGCTGCATTGTTTTCTTAGATGGGCTTGTCAAACCTACATTGCCTCCTGTAATATTACCACAAGAGGCATGCTGACTGGTGCTTCTGTTTATGTCATTTCCTTGGTGGTATCCATGCTGATTGTGAATATGCTCGTTCTGGTGGTTCTTGTTGCCTTGCTGCCTAACAGTTTGGCTACAGGTCATCCTTTGGGCCATAACCTCGTTCCTCTGCATAGAACTCTGTTGAGCAGCATGTGCAAGGTTCTGACTCATGGATCTTACTTGCTGGTTGGATTTGAGGATCTGGATAGGGCCAAAGTTCTGTTTTTGCTGGAGACCAGTTATATTTCCCCAATCCAAAGCTTGCTGTTGCTTGATTTGGCTGGGAGATGCCTCCACTGTCCCTGAGCTGACCTCATTCCACTGCACAGGCATGTGGCTCTTGTTGGCACTGGGAGACATGTGCTGTTGTGCTGGACTAGTCTGGCAAGAAGCTGATGTCTGCTGCGTCATGATGTCTGCAGTGCCATCCGCTACAGCCATGCGCCTCTGGTAGTAACATGGTTGAGGTGGAGGGGCACTATTCCCTAGGAAGCCTTGTGCTTGCTGGTGCCGGTACCCAGACCCATTGTGTTGTGTAGAATTTCCATTAGAAGTGAGGTACTGAACCATATCATCAGGCAACATCAAGTCATCAGCAGTGCCATTGATTGGACCATCCATGTCGCTCGTCTCCATTGCAGTATTCTCAGAGATGCTGGGAGGCCGGGGAGGGTACTGGAGGCGGTGTAGACTACCATCAGAGCGAACATAGCTCTGCACTGACAAGTGGCGGCTGGAAGAGGGAAAGTGTGGTGGATTAGGGTTCACATTGCTCATGCTGTTGAAACGCTGCCCCTGCTGGAGACGTTGCTGATCAACGGCCACCCGTCTAACTGGATCACTAGCGCGCCTTGTTATACTGCCTGGTACCTCATGGGGCATCATGCTAGTAGTGGGATACCCTGTGTCACTGCATCTCCTGGGCACTGTGGGGAGGCCAAGTGGGTGCATAGTTGTTTCATGTGGATCTCCCAGCAGGGCTATTCGTGTCCTCAGGCTCATGCGATCCATGTTGGGCAAAGGGGTAGGTGGAGCGCCACCTGTTGCTGCGGCATATTTGGCTTTGAGTCGGTAGTGCTGGGCCGGGGTGAGGCTGAGCAGGCCTGGCAGGCCTCCACACTGACTGGCCTCGCTAGAGCGGCGTGACAGGTCTGTAGAGATGGGGTCATAAGAGTCGGCCGAGCTGACATTGTTGATGCGGATGCCGGCCTGTGAGGCCTGGCTGGAGCGGCGGCTGGAGTAGCAGGGAGAGATGCCAGAGGAGCGGCGGCTCAGCGTATAAGCTGAACTCACTGTGCTCGCCAGGCTGTCTCGACGCTCCACTGGCTGGCACAGAACTGTTGTCTCACCAGGGCAAATGTCACTCAGACGAAGGCCGGTGATGGGTACAGGGATATTGCCGACACGTCCAGAGCTCTCCAGTAAGGAACCTATGACAAAAGGGAGCGGTATTAAAATGTTTAATAATAATATCATAATTATTTTAAAAATCTGCACTAAACTGAGCTTGCGATTGTCCTTATGGTTATGTGACATTAAATAAACAACTAATTCATGGGAAGTGGATTTCAGGACTTGTGAGATTTCAGTTCTTGGTGAGAAATTGGACACACCACATATTCAGTTACCTTGAATTACTTGTCTTACAAATAACATGGATAACTGAAGTAAACACAGACACAGTATTTTTGTAGTCTTACCATTGCTAGGGATTGGTGGTAGCTTTGTGTCCGGAACTTGTGGAACAGCATTTGCCCAGGAGCACGACTCCCTCACTGTCTTCAGCTTCTCTTGCTTCAGGTGGTTCAGCCTGCGAGCCGGGCTGGCACTCCTGCGCAGGTGGAGGCCCAGTGTGCCCGTGGAGACGGTTGAATCCACCAGGGGCACGTCATCCAGCATGCTCAGGTCTCCCATGCTGCCCCCGCCGGGGCCCGACAACTCTATTCCACCGTCATGGTGGGTGGCACTGCCAAGTGGTGACGGCTGGCTGCTACATGATGACTGACCACCAGGGCTGGACTGATACATCTAAGACACAAATGAAGAGGGCAGCACAGGGGCACAAGTGTCATGTCATTGTGTCTGTTTATTCAATATGATTTCATTCATTCATTTATTAATCTCCAGTAACTGCGTTATCCTGGTCAGGGTCACAGTAGTTCTGGAGCCTTACCCGGGAACACTAGTTTTGATGTGGGAATACACCCTGTATCAGATGCCGCTCTATTGGAGGGCACCATTAACACACTCATTGAATGAACTGAGACCCTGGAGGTTTGAGGTGGCATCGCTACCAGATCTGTGCCCATGCAACTCAGAAATATGGTGTCACAAGTGCAAATTCATATCAATTCACACGACCCAAGTCATATGAAAAGATACATAGGTTATTGTTAGTTTTAGGCTGGGGTTAGCATTAGTACCTTGCTTTATGACTTTATTCATCAGAAAATGAACAAAATCAAACTGCATCACTCTTGTTTATTCAAATTCTCACAACTTTCTAATTAAATTAGGTTGGTGTATTACTGTACGTGTGGAAATACTATTTATTGCTCTTTTAATCCTGACTGTTTTATATGTCTTATGTGAGAATGAACTCTGCCAAACCTTTCCACATTCCTTATGTTACTGTCTAGCACGTTTGCTTCCCAATATGATTGTTTTAGAAACCTAAGGTTAAGTGCCTGACAAATTGTAATTTCCTTTGGCAATGTCTTTGTGCATTATGCATACAGCCTGGACCAAATTTACAAAGGGGAAACATTCCCAACATAAATAAAGTACACAGCCTGCCTCTACACATCTGTGTCATCTTACCACCCACCCTGAATGACGTAAATGTATTCTGTCCCTATGTGAACAGCCAAGTCATTCTTGATCACAGTGTGATCACTGGCACTATTTGTTTCTCATGCAAAAACAGCCCCAGTGATAGAATATTCACCCTGTATTTGGTTTTATCCTGTGGTGCTGGATGAGTTATATCTCTGTGATGTGGGTGGAGGATATGGGCGCCATGAGGGTTCTTGGGAAATCAAAGGTTGTGGTTGTGGTTGTGGTTTAAATCGACAAAGGCTACAAAGGAATATCGATCGAAATAGTTCCCACATCTTTTAATATACTTTGAACATAGTATATTTCGATTGCATGAATAATGTTTGAATAATAATTGTAATATAAATATTTTTGTGTATCATTGACAATCTATGTTTTGGCAGGTAGAAAAAGACTTGAAATATATTGAATGAAATGAAAATATTTAAATATTCTGCTTTATTCTTTCAAATGGGACTCCATAAAGTCGAGGTCAATATGTCGTATGCCTTTAGGACAAAATAAAACAGAAATGTAACTTATAGAAAGATTTTTGTAATGTTCTGGATTGATATATTTTTTATGTCATGTACAAATCATAAAAATATTTCATTTTTATCAATTCTATTGTTTATAGTTCAGGTTGACAGTAAAGGATTAAACCCATTGGGAATGCAAACTTTGGCATTTGATTATGGACTAAATATTTAATTTATGATCCCCTATGCCATTTTCATTACTATCCCTTTTGTTTCCAGTCAGTAAGAACCCTTTTTTTTTTTTTTTTTTTTTTTTTTTTTTATACATAGAGTACATTTTTATACGTATAAATAATATTTCTAAAAAAAAAAAAAAAAAAATCCACTGATAGACTCAGCCTTCCGGAAACCCCCGCCAACACCCGACCCCCCCCCAACCCCCCCCCCCCCCCCCCCGCACAAAAAAAAGGGGAAAAAAAAAAAAAAAAGGACAAACAGTTAAAGTTAGGTGCATTTTTTGACTGAATGTTGTATTGGACATGCATTATTATCTAACACAGTAAAAGAATGGAAAGGGATTAAAAGTTAGTGCTCACCTCAGTAATGCCTGTCCATAGGAAAAGTGAAAAAGCAGAAAGTGGAGAAAGAGTGCAGTCCATAAGCAGAAAGAGAGAGATGGCAGGTTAGACAGAAACAGATTGTTTTTTTTTCTGTAGCAGTGGACATGCTTTTGTTAGTTTGGGTAATGGACATGACTGCTTTTTAGTGCAGAATTAATCAGGGATGAAAAAAATATATCATGGCTAAACCACCTCATTAGTGTGATAAAACTGAGTCTAAAACTGGTTTAGTGATGTACTGAAACCCATATAAGGAAGTGTTATGTGAATTTCCCTCTAGAATTAAATAAAATAATCTATCTAACTTATTAAACTAGAGTAGAAAGGAACATACCACAGAGTTCTCTGTTTTTATTGACTTGACCTGGAGGTAGTCTTCCACGCCTCTAGTGGTGCTGTTGGCCTCAAACTTGTCTTGTCCTTCACGGCCAGATTGTTTGGTTCCTCCTTCGTTCTCTCCGTTCTCTCGTGGTGGGGGCTGAGGTCGGGGCACCAGGTCTCCACGCTGTTTCTTGGTGACATGTGCCTCTGGGCCGTGCACGGTTTTGACATGTTTGCGGAGAGAGCTCGGGTCTGTGTAGCGCTTGGTACACCCCGGAATCTTACAAACATACGGTTTCTGCAAAGACAACTAGAGCTCAGCATCCACGAGACAAAGCAAAAGCACAACAAGCAACATTTCAACTGAGATTTTCTCATTTCTATGCAAATTATGTATGATGTGGTAACTCAAAACAGTTGGATCGAATGATTCCTCAGACCAGTCCTATAGCGCATGTGCGCTGACCTTTATTTAGTTCCCCACACAAACTTTAGTTTCTACCTGCAATTACTTCCAATTTACTGTTTGACAAAATGGAAGAGAAGCCTATAATCGTGGTCTCATCTTATCCTGTCATATACTGTATGACCTCTCATTAAATCTGCCTAGAGACATTATAAAGAAAAATAAAGCTTGGATGAAAGTAGCAGAGCTCATTGGTGTCTTCGGTGAGGGTATGTAGCTAGTACAGTAAGTTTGCTTTGCTAATCTGCCAAACAAAGGTAGTATGATGCCTAGCATCTAACATGTAAATCAAACTTAAACTGATTTCACATTTGAAACAAATCACTTCTGAAACAAAATTGATGTGTATAAATCGGATAGTGTGCTGTAGGCTAAAGATTTTCGCTACTACCATTTCTCAACGGAACTAAAAAAAAAAAAAAACATGACACACCCACAAGAGACTAGTGACTACATGCGAAACAAGTGACTTGCTACTCTTTAGTATGAACGTTATCTGCCCCTGCTTGTTCAGATTAGCTTCAGTTGACGGATTTGGCTGAATATTCAGAGGAACTGATAACTTAGTGAGGCAACGCCATGTTGATTTTGCCTGATTCATGGCCGTGTGCTGAAAAAGTTGTGATGAACGCATCTTTGTTTCTCCTTCCCTCTTGTTTACTCTCTCTTTAGGCCATGATGGATATGCTGAGGGCTGAAATGGCGCAGGGTTTCATTTTGTATTTGCAATCCGCAGGTGGTCTCTCCGCAGGGGATGTGCTTGATTCTTACTAATGCACTGCGGGCTGTCATGCTCATTAGTTCCACACCTCATTATTTGCACACACACTTGCATGCAGAGCTTGTTAATGGGACATGGTTGGGCATGGAGGAGCAATCACTAAGCATGATGAGGGAGTACGTGCACAAATCTAATTCTGGCCTTAATTTGAAACTGTATGATGAAAATGGTATATTTACATAGAATTAGGCAGTTGGTGGTTCATTACTGCCACTGGGAAAATGATTAGCTAAAGCTCGATGAGCAGTAGAATTATTAAACTACACTTTTTAGTGTTGCTTGCTGTTCACTGTTGGCACTTTTCCATCTATAAGGTGCTGCTGCTGCTTCTGG